>NC_079147.1:97994225-98024390 GCF_945859685.1 Eupeodes corollae
GGTCAGTAATTAACGATGATTCGGAAAGTAGCCAAGATGGGTGAACTGTTGTTTTCTGGGTTCGAATGTCCAGCGAAATGTCCATTGTTCGAGCGATATTAAGCGCATTGTAGATTGTAGAGGGAATACTTGCAATTCTTTTCCGGGATAGGGATCCTTTAGCATAATTTGTAACTGGAGACTTAGGTGTGGATATTAACTTTGGAATAAGAAGAGATGTTAGGTAGTTGAATCTTTCTTTCATGGAAGGAAGGCCAGCTTCGGCTAGCAATTTTTTTACGGGAGTTGTTCGAAACGCTTTGAGACAACATCTGATGGCTGAATGATATTGCGGTTTTTATTAATTGAAGCGAACTCTTGCAGCGTTTTCCATAGATAACTAGGCCGTAGTCGATCTTCTATAAAATTGTTGCTACCATGACTCTGATGATGGTGTTCATGTGTGAAAAGCTTTGTTTGAACATAAATACTTAATTACATTTAACCTGGTAACTATATTTTTCCTAACCATTATCGCGGACAACAAACAATAAGTAAAAATGAATGAGTGTGAGTTATTGTTACCGTTAGGATTCACGTTATTATCAATTGATGAGAGACATATGAGACAAAACAAATAAAATAAAAAGAGGCTGGGATTGCAGATTTTCTTGTTTTGTTAAAAACATATTTGAAACCAAATTTTAAATTACCAAAAATATTTTTCATATGATGAAATAGTTTGATTTCTAAATCAATTTTAGTTAACGAGATTTTAGGCCAAAGCTAATTACTACCAATTTTAGTAGCATTTCTTAAAAGTTTTTATTTCTTATACATACAAATACAAACTAATTTGAAGACAAGCTATCCAGAACTGAACATCAATTTTTACATTTTTTTGTAGATTTTAATTTTTTATGAAAAAGACGAAAACAATATTTTCTGTGAATTGAAATTAGTTTGAAGCCAATATTTTTATATTTTGAAAAGCTATTTGAGTCTAAAGTAAATTTTTACCAAGTTTTAGTATTGTTTTTTTTAAGGTTTTTTATTTTTGAACAAAAACTGTCAATTCAATTTTTCTCTTAATATTACCGAATGTTGAAAAGAATATTGCTTATAATATTAATTTAGTTAGAAGCCATAATCATAAATTTTTGAAACGAGATTTGAGTCTTGATTTTTCTCAAAATTTTAGCTGATGTTAATACCGTTATTTTCCGTTGGTCAAAATTATTTTGGACATACAATTATTTTTTGTTCGTTAATTTTGTACAGTATTTTTAATTTATAAACAAAAAACGTTAATTGGATTGGAGGATTTTCCAATTCCTTGCAAGGTGCAGTACCCTTGAAAAAAAAACTTTAGATGACACAGGCAGGGATTAAACATGAGATCTCTGGCATGACATATTAATTAATTCTTGAACCTATATTAAAGGCTAGAGAAACATTCATAACTTACAGGTCCCATACTTACTTAAACTATAATTCTTCATACTATTAAGTTTCGGCCCTAAGATCTATTTCACTATAATTCAATTTATTTATTTTTTTATTTGTTCTTGTCTTTCCGACCGAGGTCTGTTTGTGAAGTTTTGAATTAATGTCTTAACTTTCAATTGTTTTTTAGAGTCAAGCAGATTGATCGAACGTATTTTAAATCGCCCTTATCGATTATTTTAAAGTAGTCTTCAAAACGTGTCAAAATTGATATTTTGAATTAGCGACAAGGTGAGCGCAAAAATGAAGCTTGTTACTGTTAAGAAGATAGTCCCATTTCTGTGTTACTGAAAGTTAAGTTGGCAAAACATATCCATAGTATAGCAATTTTCTTCCCCTTGTAGAGTATCTATTGCCTTAGCTATATGGCTTGACCATCCAACAGTCGGGTATACATTGAAAGTCGTTTTCATAAAAAATAGAAATTTTATGCGAAATCCTTAAAAGCTCGTTGTCCAGCATTTTTTCCTTTAACTGGGTTATCTGCTCCAAGCAATCATATACGCTATTCCAGTGCGTGTCAACAGGTTTTTTAAGGAACATCCCAAAAATATTTGAAGTTGCTCCCTTATTTTTGGCGAGCACAAACACTTCCATAAGGCCTCGCATTTTTTCATAACACCAAAGTGTATGGATTTTAAAGGTGGATTTTTACATATGGCTTTATGTGCATGGTTACTTGCTATTAAATTAAGAGTGTGACTAGCACATCGCAAATGGTTTGATAGTTGCAGGTCAATACGTTAATTTTTAAGAAGAATATTGTTTTCTTCATTTTCAACTTCATCGTCGTCACTACTGTCCCCATTTTCATGTTACTCATCCTCATCAATTTCAAATGGTCAAATTAAAATATCTGAAATTTTTCTTAAATTTATATTCTTTTCAAAATTTTAAGCTTTCTCATTAAACTAAAAGAACCAAGTTCTTATAATTCTGCAAATATTACCTTCCATGAAAAAATTAAAGCTATTTATACCAGACTCTCGAAAAGCCCTTGATAAAATTGGTACCATTATCGGTTATTGTAGCTATTACTTTTTCATTTGTAATTATGGGTTCCGAAAAACCGCTTACAGGCTAGTGCTACAGACTTTCTGCTTAAGTCTTGTTCTAAAAAGTTTTTAGAAAGATGTCCGTGCGTGCCTGTGTACGTACGTTTGTACGTTTGCGACGTTTTTTTCGTAGTGCATAGCTCAAGAACCAAAAGAGATATCGATTTTAAATAAATTTTGTTATACAGATAATAAGGCAAAAAGATGCAGAAAGGGCTTTCGAGAAAATTGCGTGGGTGGTTTTTTTACCATAGCAGTTTAAATTTTGGTTAACACTAAATATCATACGAACCAAAAATGCCAGAGACTTGAATTAAATTTTATATAATATTTTGAAAAAAATCCATTTTATAGATCAAAAAAACTGAAGAAAAAAAATTTGTCACCTCCAAAATTTTAATTCCTAAATATGATTTCATCTCCAAAACAATTTTGTGCAACGAAAATAATGTTTTTGATCTAAAAAAACATTACTCAAAGTTGGTAAAAATTGAATATCGATTCAAATATCTTTTCAAAAACTTGAAATTTAGGCTTCAAACTTATTTTATCTTATAAGAAATATTTTTTTCAACATTCTGAAAAATTTTGAGAAAAATCGAATAGACAGTTTTTTTACAAAAAATAAAAACCTAAAAAAAAACGCATAAAAGTTGTTATTTGATTTTCGGCTCAAATATCTTTTCAAAAATTGTAGACATTGGTTTTAAACTACTTTAATCTTTCAAAACATATTGTTGACATTCAGTAAAATTAAAAAAAAATTGAATTTACAGTTTTTGTACAAAAAATTAAAAACCTAAAAAAAATTAACAAAACTTGGTAAAAATTTACTTTCGATTCAAATAGCTTTTCAAAAATTAAAAATAAAAGAATAAACTTATTTATTTCACAGAAAATATTGTTTTCGATATTCAGTAATTTTTATATAAAAATCCAACAGTCCGTTTTTTTCATAAAAAATAAAATCTACAAAAAATAGTCCTACTTTAATTTGGTAAAAATTGATACGAATACAAATAGACAAACTTTTAAGCAAGATAAATCGACAGACGGGATGGAAAGTTATCAGTGTGGGTCGCATCCCAGCCTCTTTTTTTTATCTAACTATTCTTACCCAATGTGCTGTCATTCTTTTACTTAAAAACCTTATTCTTATACACTTATCCATAACTGTTTGTGCAGAAAAATTTAGCTTCTTGTAAAGCTATCTTAATGTCCATCACTAAATTTTTATAAACCTCTGTTACTTTTTTTTCCAACGGTGTATCGACTCAAATGTTAAAGTGGTTGGTCTCTATGTATTATTCAAAATCTTCCAAAAAAGCAAGATTTTTCCAAAGTTTTGTTTTGAGTCTAATAAGTTTTTAGCGTGGAAATCTGATTGTTTAAATAAACATTTTTAGATACTCGATAAAATTTTGACAGTAACGATATCTTTATTTTTAATTTATTGTAAAAGCAAGATTGGTTCCCATTATTTGGCGTGTATCTCTTTGAAGATTCTATACAAAAGACTATAAGTAATTTATGGTTACCATCAATCATTTTTCGAAATGCTGAATCTTCTACGATGACTTTATTTTTAAACAGGCTTTGTGAAAATGTGAGTGACATGCACTCGTCGAATGATGTGGCTTGATCTGTGCCTTATGTAATTGATACTTATCATATTTATCATTGTGTTTTTTTCTGTTAAATTTGCAAAGTAAAATTGCAACTTCTCAAGTATGAAATATGAAATCATTCTAGTGGCATACACGACTAGCTTAGTAAGAAGTTTCCCCTTGAATTGGGCTTCAAACTACTTCAAAACTAAAACTTTCTTCCCGAACATATATTTCACGAAAAAATTCACTACCGACAGAATCTTCATTTGCTGCAATCATCAAAAATTTTATTTTATATTTTTCAAAAACTTCACTTTTAAATTTTTCTAAATTAAGATAGCAAGATTTCGACTAAACTGTAACTGAACGAGTTCGACCGAGTCGATATGAAGGTGATTTCAACCTAATTTAGGACGTAGGCGACAAATTGGTGGATTTGTTTAAGCGCACTTCACACTGATTAAAAAAATCATGATTTACATTTTTAAAGAAAAGAAAAGTTTGGAGAAAAAAGTGCAACAAAAAGTAAAAAAAAAGTAACTTAGTAACAAATACAAACAAATTAAAAAAAGTGTAACACTTTTGTTACTCTTGTAACATTGTGGCAAAGCTATTTGTGAATGATCGGTGCACTTGTATGTACGTACAAACACACATATGTATCTATGTACATATTATGTAAAAAAAAAAGAGAGAGGATGATAACCATTTGCTCTATTAACATTTATAAATGCTGCTTTAATAGATGACTTGTAAATTAAATTTTTTATCTCATAAGTCAGTTGGTGACTTTTGCATTTTTTTTTCATAAGTCACCAACTTGCTCATGACTTAATGATTTTTCAATTGACAAACTAGCAGCCCTGCTTCACAGTCGACACTTCAATGTTTGGTGGCAAAATTTGAGGAACGCAAGATCGGCCGAGTATATCGCAGCGGTCCGTAAAAGTGTACAACAGAACCCGAGGCAGTCTATTCCTCGCCGTGCACAAGAACTCGGCCTTTCGCAGACTTTAACTTGGCGAATTTTGCGTCGTCCCTAAGTCACGACCCGTACAATATCTAACTGACCCAGGAGCTCAAAATTCATGACCATAGACAACGCCGCCACACAGTGGCCGGTTTATGCAAAACTGCTTGCAATATTCATTTTTCGAGTGGGTCTATAATGCAAACAATTTTGTTCACTGGATTCAAAAATATTTGAAGCTTCAGTAAATTAAAAAATTATTTAATTTGGGTTATTGGTGTAACTTATAGAGCAGGCCAAAGTTGAAGATATTTTATGATGATAATTTTTTTTCTTAACTTTGAAAGTAAAAACTAGAAAAACGCTTTTTGTTTTTGTTTTCATCGTTTGGATTAGGACTCCCATTTTCACCGAAAAATCATTTTTAGTGACGAGGCGCATTTTTGGATGAATGGCTGTGTTAATAAGCAATATGACCGTTTATGGGACGACGGCGACGCAAACCAACGCGAGGTTCACAAGGTGATAATGCATCCTGTTTTGTGAGCCGAGATTAAACTAAAAATAACTTGTTAACCGCTTTTTCTTTGGCCTAGAAGACAATTGAGTAGCAAAGCCATGTCTCGAGGGACCAAAGTGTCGCTATATAAGATCCTCATTATCCCCATCTTGCTATACGGTGCAAGCAGGAAGCCCGCGGATCAGGTGGAGCACACAAGTGGAAAGTAACCTCACCCAAATTAGAGTACGAAAATGACGACAGCTATTGACCGAGCTACACAGATGGAGAAGTTTATTTGGGTGAGGCCCTAGTTTATTTTATATTTCAACTTCGTAAAAAATGGTGATCCATTATCAAAATTTTTAAAAAAATCAGTCAGTTCGTTTTTGAGAAAATTCGAATTTTGAATTTTTGACCAAAAATTTATATGGGGACTACTATTTTCAGTCTTAAAAAAATGACACATGAAAACTATTGCCCAGAGTCGGCTCTTAATTTCCAAATTTTAAAACAATCTGCCTAATGCGTTGGGCTCTAAGGCCCAGGACAGACAGACAGACGGACAAAATGGTGGGACCCACTTTTTTCGACTTTCCTACCATCGTAATGTTAAGTTTGATTTAAATCTAAAGTAGAGCATGAAATTGCAGTCTGCTCGATTGGTAATTTTTAACAAGTTTCTAAATTGTACTTTAAAATTTTGAAAATATAAAAGTTTCTTAAAAGTTTCATTATGTATTTGGTTTCTGTTAGCCATAGCTTTTTCATAAAAATGGTACAGATTTATTATATTTCGTTCGCAATTAAGAAGCGTCATTCGTAATTCGTCATCGTGGATCTCACTCCCCGCCATCAAAGGTCCTTCTTAGCTCGTTTAATATTGACATATTTTCATGAAATGCTTATTTAAATTTTCTTTTACCGTTGCACATTGAGCAATTAATCGGTAAATCCTCACGACGACGACGCGACGCGGCATGAAGTTCAATCGTACTTGTTCGCCTCTCATTTTGAAAACAGCAGATATTATCTTTTGATTGAAATCGATCTTAAAATAATTATGTTCAAGAATGCCTAACGTGGCTCTATGTGCTGAAGAAGTTTCTTGTGTGATGCATTCGAGTCGAAATTTTTCATCAGTTTTAGCAATTAGATTAAAAAGGGAATCTTTGACTTCCTTTCCATTACAGGCTTGAGCGTTAAGAATAAAATCCATCCCCCAGAAATCTGCTTACTCTGTAAACTTATCGAACTAAAGTTTTATATTCTGAATACTATTTAGCGCAATCACTTAAGGTAATCCGTCATCACCCATATTAAAAAATCTTGAAAGAAAATCGATGTGCAGTCCAAGTATTTTGAAGAAAAGTGGTGATAACCCGGTTTCAATAATTATCAAGTAGTTTCGTTTATTTTTCGAAGTTCAAAACATTTTTTTACGAAGAATCTTAAAATATTTTCTTAAGAACCATATTTTCTGAAGCTCCCAACTTCTGCTGGCATAAATCATTATAGATTCTGCTACTGTAGTAAACACTTTGTTAACTACGCTATGTGAAATAGAGTCGTTAGCAAAACAGTTTCTACAACTTACTAATTGCTTTTTAAGCTTTGATCAACTTGCTTTTAAATGACCTTCCGTATTCATGTTGCTTTTAATAAGCAAACCCAGGTAAATGTTTTCGAAACTTTGATAAGTTAATGGTTGATGCCATTTTTCATTACCACATCCGTTTTTAAATATCATCGCCTTCGATTCGTTTAAATTAATCGTTAGATTCTACAACTTGCCGTATATTTCGAGTTTTGGAGCGTTTCTGAAAAGTAAGAAAAATCAATTCTTCTAAGAGAACACAACAGTAACTGCTTAAGGTTGTAGATTCTCCGTTTTCACCTCAGTATTTCCGTTTTCTGTTTGCCAAACGTCAAAGACTCAAAGCACATTTCAAACTATTTCATAATAATTTTCCTCTTTTATGTTGATTGTCTCTTAAAACAAATAAAAAAGAAAAATAGAATTAAAAATTAAAAGCACAGAGGAACTTTTAATAAATTCCCCTCGATTATTATCTACCCATTACCATTTTCAGATAATTACCAGCTTAAGAAAGTACCTACCTATCTCACCACAGTGCAGCGTCACGCTGCTGATGGTAAAAATAAATTGCAATAAAATAATAGTGCTACTTAACGCTGCAGAAAGCTCCAAAAGAATGACAGCACAGAGTTTTCAAGAAAATCCAAATGCCGCTCCGCGCCCGCCGTGTCACACTCTTGTGCTGAACGTGTTATTAGGGATGGGGTTTCTATGGGTGAGTATGGTTTGGGTATACTTAGCCCCTTAAGTCAGACGAAGCAATTTCCGGTGCAAAACTTGAAAAGAAACTTTTCACAGTGAGTTTTATTTTTACCCCCAGGGTAGCATGAATTACTTTAAAACATATCCGGCAGTTGCATGTGCTTCCTTTTTTCTTTTCTTGTGTGTGTTTGTAAGTCGAGATGTGTTTATGTATGTGTATGTAGGGTGGGTTTAGGTTTGTAAAAGCTGTTGCAAAATGTGCTCGTCCCTTAGACACACATCAGAAGAAGACTATGTGCGAAGGCTGGATCCTGCTAGGATTGCATAAAAGAGAGACTTCGAAAGTTGCAATCACCTCCTGGGGCAATCTTAGAAGAGCAATTTCTTGGCAACTTTATGCTTTAATTTTTCTTTAAGGAACCACTTTTGGTCGGGTAGAATGAAATTTCCGGGACTTTCTTTTTGAAAGAGCTATATGAAACAATTCGTGACAAGATTTAAGAAAAGAAAATAAAGAAGTATCTGGGTGCATATAGTACCTACCTATCATTCAAATTTGTCTTCTTTTTTTTGTGGTTTTGACATGTTCTTTTCTTTGGCAAGATTGTCTAGGTTTGTGAAGGTACCTGGGGAAGGTTTATATTATTATTATTTTTAAAAGGTGTATTCATACAACGAAGGATGACTGAAAAATGTCAAAATGAAGGTAGCACAGGGTATTTCCTCCAACACTTCCTTTGTATAAATTTAAATGAAGCAAAGTGTGTGCGAAATATCATACACATTTTGTATTCATTGGACAGGCCTATCGATGACAACGTTCAAGTTTTCTATGGGTGGCACGCAAGAGAAACATCAAATCGTCATGATTTTATTTATTTCTTTATTCATCAATTAATACATAATCTGTTGACTACAATTAAATTATGATTTATCTTTATACATCATTAAAAAAGTTTAAAGCAATACTCTTAAACATATTCCTATTCATTTGAAGGTTGACTTCAGTATGAATTAAATTAAAAAGGGATAAATTACGAGTTATGGGTTCATTAAGTCCATAGTTCGTCCTGTGACTAGGAATCAAAAAGAGAACGTCGCTATTTCTCAGATGTGTCGCAGGAACATAAAAAGACATACGAACTAATAAGTCCGAAATTTTATTAACTTCCCATAGGAAGTTATTGTAATGGGTCCGATTTGTCAAATTGAAAATTTTGACATTTCTCGACGTTTCAAGGTTCCTAGAGTCGAAATAAAAACTTGAAATTTAGGCTTCAAGCTTATTTTATCTTATAAGAAATATTGTTTTCAACATTTTGAAAAATGTTGACAAGAATCTAATTGACAGTGTTTTTACAAAAAATAAAAACCTAAACAAAATGTATAAAAGTTAGTAAAAATTGATTTTCGACTCAAATATCTTTCCAAAACTTTGAGATATTGACTTAAATTTACTTTTATCTTTCAAAAAATCTTGTTGTCAACATTCATTTAAAGTTTGAAAAAAAACGAATTGACAGTTTTTTTTACAAAAAATTAAAAACCGAAAAAAAAAATTAACAAAAGTTGGTAAAAAATGATTTTCGACTCAAATATCTTTTAAAAGCCTTGAGATAATAGCTTCTAACTAACTTTTTCTTACAAGAAATATTGTTTTCAACATTCTGAAATTTTTTTTAGAAAAAACCTTACCTCTAAAAAAAAAAAACAATACTAAAACTTGGTAAAAATTTATTTTCGGCTCAAATAGCTTTTCAAAAATTAAAAATATTGGCTTCAAACTTATTTTATTTCACGGAAAATATTGTTTTCAATATTCAGTAATTTTTATATAAAAATTCATAAGAAATAAAATATACAAAAAATAGTACGCAAATTTGGTAAAAATTGATACGAGTACATATAGACAAACTTTTAAGCAAGACAAATCGACAGACGGGATGGAAAGTTATCAGTGTCGGTCGCATCCCAGCCTCTTCTTTTACAATTGAGTATGTCCTTGATTAAAAGAACGCCAAGGTTTTTTTTATACGGCTTTTTGAAGATTTTAAATCTATAATAGCGCACCTGGAGCCATAATTGGCCAAACCATCTGACGACTTGAAATTCCTTAAAGCAAAGCGCGTGAATCTTCTTTGAATATTTTCGACCCTGTCTGAGGAATTTTGATAAAAAGGAGACCAAAAACAAAAGAGTAATATGGGTAATATTAAAGATATGTATATTATTTTCAGAGTGTAACTATCTTTAAATACCCCCGTGTTGCGTTTTAAAAAACCTAGCAACGAATTCGCTTTTGAAATAATAAAATGCATGTGTTCTGAAATAGAAAACTTAGTGTCAAAAATAACACCAAGGTCCTTTATTTCACTCACGGTTGCAAGACTTTTATTGCCGAGACTGTAACTGAACAGCACTTTAGGTGTTGTACGAGAAGCTCTTAATATTTTACATTTAGAGATATTTCGAGATGATTATATTTACACCAATTGAAAAACGCATTTACATCTTTTTGAAAGTTAACACAATTTTCAACTGAAGAAATTTGGGAATATAGTTTCAAGTGATCTGCGAACATCAAACAATTAGAAAATTGCAGACAGTTCGGAATGTCATTGACGAAAAGATTGAAAAGGAGGGGTCCCAAATGACTTTTATCGAATCAATAAAATTATGCATAATTTAAATGACGGCATTATTATGTTGGTTAGAGGAACACATCTGCCTTACAGCAGCTGTACAACTTCTTTAAAAATTAAGGACATCAATGTCTCATTGATTTAAAGACGAAGTTGTTTTCTGTGTTTAAAGTGGAGCCTAGCTAGACAAAGTTATTTACTACCTCAAAGTTAGGTCCTGTTAAATTGCTTCCAACCTTTTTGGAGACAGCGCGAATTCTCCATGGCCATCTGCACTAACAGACGAGTTTTGCAGTTATGCCAAAACTGAACAATGGACAGTTCTTCCCTGTAGATGCTGTGATATACGCTTTGAAATCAATGAAAAGTTTAGGGTGTCGATTTGATATTCTTGGCTCTTTTGCAGGAACTGCCGTAATATAAATATTTGGTCGACCTAGCAGGTTGTTGACGATGGGCTTTCGACGTTCACATATAACGGCAGAAAAAATTTGGTAGGCGATGTTAAGTAGACTGATTCTTCTATAGATGGTGCAAGTCCGAGGGCCTCCCGTTATTCATCATCGAGCAAACAATACCGAGGTTTCATTCATCAAGCATACTTTCTTCCGACCATATCTTACAGATAAGTTGCGAGCTGCTTTGAAGACCTCGGCATTCAAGCCATCTGCTCCATCGGCTTTGTTAGATCTTAGCTTAGGTATGGCAATAATCAATTCGTCTAAGTGGGCAAGACGGCATTGTTGGCTTTTGTCGTGTATATTGCAAGGTGGAATTTGGTCCGTCGTCGCTGTTATACAGTCTGCAGAATTTCATATGAACCAACAACACTAGTGCCTTCAATAAAATTTAAAACTATGACGGGATATCTATTTTTCGGTTTCAAAGCTATGGGCTGGAATTCGATATATTTCAAACCCATTTTTTTCAGTTGAAAGCGTGACATTTAGCAACTGCACAACGCATATCAATTGTTAAAACCTACTTCAAAAATAGTGATTCCACCACAGCGAAATCCTATTGCCACAGATACATCGTGTTTTAAATGCCGCAAAATTTATCGTCATGAGTAAATTAACTGGCAAAAACGATCAATTTGGTTTGTTCTCGTTTTAATACCTATTTTCCTATTATTATATTTCCCATTTTATCACAATTTAGATCACAACCCTGTCGCCTCCGTGCTTAAGAATTGAAATTTCGCTTTCTGGGTTGTTTTATTCGCCTCCCAAAAAACAACTGTAAATAAAAGACAGACATATTTCAAAAGCTTAAGAATTTAAGACGAATGGCTATTGTAAACCACTGTTTATGTTTCATTTTTTCCTAAGTTTCGATCATCTTCAGTAAAATGTTGGTATTTTTTTTTTTCTTAAAGCCTTGATTTTTTCTCTTCTTACAACTTTTTAATTCACCTTCCTTTTAAAGCTTTTATGTTATACGTAAGTAGACAATTCGTTTAATTTTTTGTTTTCAACTTTTTAATGACGTTCTTAATTAAAATCGATCTTCTCTTAGCGTGGAACTTCATACACCGATATAAACTTTTTGTCAAAAATATCATGAACATTTTCATTATGACATTTTTTTTACAAAAAAACAAAAACTTAAAAGAAAATTTAACAAATGTTGGTAAAAAATGATTTTCGACTCAAATATCTTTTCAAAACTTCAAGATATTGGCTTTAAACTACTTTTATCTTTTATAAAATATTTTTTTCAGCATTCGAAAAAATTTAAAAAATCGAATCGACAGTTTCCCTTCCAAAAAATAAAACCAGAAAAACAACAATACTAAGACTTGTTAAACATTTTCAAAGATTAAAAATATTGTCTTCAAACCTTTGTTATTTCACAGAAAATATTGTTTTCGATATTCAGAAATTTTTATATAAAAATCCAACAGTCCATTTTTCCATTAAAAAAGGGGATGGGTGTGACCCACACTGATAACTTCTCATCCCGTCTGTCCATTTGTCTTGCTTAAAAGTTTGTCTATATGTACTCGTATCAATTTTTACCAAATTTGCGTACTATTTTTTTGTAGACTTTATTTTTTGTGAATTTTTATATAAAAATTATTGAAAACAATATCTTCTCTGAAATAAAATAAGTTCGAAGCCAATATTTTCAATTTTTGAAAAGCTATTTTAAAGAAAGTAAATTTTTACCAAGTTTTAGTAGGTATTGTTTTTTTTAGAGTTTTATTTTTTGTAAAAAAACTGTCAATTCGAATTTTTTAAAAATTTTACCAAATGTTGAAAACTATATTTCTTATAAGAAAAATTAGTTTGAAGCCAATATTTCAAATTTTTGAAAAGATATTTGAATCGAAAATCAATTTTTAACAACTTTTATACATTATTTTTAGGTTTTTTTTTGTAAAAAAAATGTCAATTCGATTTTTTTCAAAAATGATCCTAATGTTGAAAACAATATATCTTAAAATTTAAATTAAGTTAGAAGGCAGGTAAGTAGAAATAGCGATCTCAAGGCAACCTAGCCTAGATCCAATTAGCGCTGTAGTCGCCGTTTTGATATCAATAATTCGTTTGACCTTGGATCCAATTAGCACTGTAGTGCGCCGTTTTGATACCAAAAACTCATTTGACCATTGATTGAAGGGGATAGATTTATAGAGAAGCTTCATAGCGATTATGTTAGAGCCATTTTGTCGCATTGAGAAAAAAGATTAGGTCTCTAATCTTTGTCTCAGATAGCTCATCAAATTCGTGAAAGAATGTTTTTCCAAAGTATTTCATTCTAGTGTTTGCCAGAGCAGGACATTTGCAGAGGAAATGGATTATGGTTTCACTTTCTCTTTGATCACTACAAAACTATGGCAAAAGGTGTTGTAGTAGATACCCAACTTCTCTGCATGAACTCCTATAGGCTAATGTCCGGTACAAAAGCAACAATCCTGGCTATGTCTTGCCAAGGCCTGCATAGAAGATCGATTGTACGGGTTTTATTATAGGTGGGCCATATCTTGATAAATATAATGCAGTGGGGTAAATTGCTCCACCTTCGGTTCGATTCAGTTTGGTAGATAGAAAATATTTTACCCTTCATAGCACCAAGAGGAATGTTAACCATTTCCGCAAGTGAGCTATGAAGGGCCGATCCTTGCCTGGCTAGCTCGTCAGCCCGTTCATTTCCCACGATACCACAATGGCCCGGAATCCAGATCAGGGTGACACCAAGGTTAATATTCAGGCTCGCAAGCTCATCGCGACATTGCTGGACCAATTTAAAAGAGGATATGGGCGAGTTAATGGCTTTGACAGCTGCCTGACTGTCTGTGAAGATAGCCGCATTTCGAGTTTTGGTTTGGGCTTTGTTTAAGTATTTTATATGCCTCCCTTACATGCTCAGCCTGAAAAACGCTAGCAAAGTCAGGAAGCCTAAAGGATTTAGCTACATTTAGGGACTCAGAAAAGATCCCAGAACCAACTTCGCACTCCATCTTTGAGCCATCAGTAAAGATGGTGGTGTCGAAACCTATCGACACGATGTCATATTTCCAATCTTCTTTGGATGGGAAAATATCCTTAAAACCCTTACTAACGCTCAAAGTAGGAGTGCAGTAGTCAGTGTCTATCGAGATAATATCTGAGGGAATCAATTTCGTTGTGTTGCTGTGACCATAAGGTTTTGACAACCAGTTATTTGATTCCCTTAGCCTAATAGCGCTGCAGGAAACTATGTATTTATTAAAGAGGTCGATTG
This sequence comes from Eupeodes corollae, assembly GCF_945859685.1. NCBI lineage: Eukaryota > Metazoa > Arthropoda > Insecta > Diptera > Syrphidae > Eupeodes > Eupeodes corollae. The sequence continues at coordinate 98,008,518 of NC_079147.1, forward strand.
GTAGAAGATCCAAAATAACGTTTAAGGCGTCCGTTGGGCAAGTACGCATGGCTGCTGTGGTGCCCAAGCAAGTTGTTCTCTGAACCTTCTTCAGCTTATCAATATTATAGGCTCTGCGAAGAGCAGGCCACCACACAATCGAACCATATGTTAAGATTGGACGGACTACGGATGTGTACGTCCATAAAAACATCTTCCACTGAAGTCCCCACTTTTTGCCGACAGTTTTGCTGCAGGCGTAGAAGGCAACACAGGCCTTCTTAACCCGTACTTCAATATTTAGTTTCCAGTTTAGTTTAGGGTCGAGTATAAATCCCAAATATTTTGCACTGGAAGACAATGATAGGATTTGACCATTGAGTCGAGGTAGCGTGAAGGGCGGTACTTTAGTTTTGGTGGTAAAGAGCAACAGTTCAGTTTTACTTTGGTTAACTCCTAATCCACAACTCGTGGCCCAGTTGCTAACTTTCTTCAAAGCTGACTCCGTAATTTCACTAATCACAGAGGTGTACTTTCCTAAGACCAATAGCACCAAATAATCCGCATAGTCTACCGCCTTCACTCCACATCTCTCTAATTTAACGAGAATTGTATACATGACCAGAAGCCATAGAAGAGGCGAAAGAACACCACCCTGGGGTGGTCCCCTACTCACGGGTTTTGTTGCGATTGTATTGCCTAAAGTTTCTCGAATCTTCCTATCACTGAGTATGGAAATAATCCACACTCGAATGAAGTCTCCTACACCGAACTTAACGAGCGATTCTTCCATGGATTCTATAAGGACGTTGTTAAAAGCACCTTCAATGTCCAGGAAGGTGGCAAGAGTAAATTCTTTATAATGGATTGTTTGTTCTACTGTACGCACTGCCTCATAGAGGGCAGTCTCCGTAGATTTGCCCTTAAGATAAGCATGCTGAGAGCTTTCGAGAGGTCGTCCAACTAGGATTTCTCTAATATGGTAATCAAGAATGAGCTCCAAGATTTTAAGCACAAAAGATGTTAAGCTTATTGGTCTGAAATCCTTCGCGGATTCGTGACTTTGCCCACCCACTTTTGGGATAAAAACTACTTTGACCTGTCTCCACGACATGGTCACATGTTTGAGAAGGAAACATCCTTTGAAAATTTGTTCCAGCCATGGAGCTGCCACATCATGCAACTTTTGAAGCATAACTGGCAGTATGCCATCCATGCCTGGGGATTTGCAGCAGCGGACAGATATCGTTGGCCTTAAGGCTTATTGGTAGTCATTGCAAGAGCCAATCTAATTGGAATTTGAAGGCGTTTGAATTGAATTGGCAAATCTGTGGGTATGTTAGGGATTCGCGGTTATAATATATTTTCACCTCAGAATTTTCCATTTAGAATTATGGCTTCGATAACATTTTTCAATAATTTTTTAATTACTAATCGCGTGCCGTTGCACAACCTTAGTGGTTTCAAATTACGAACAAAAAAATTACCGAAGATCCAACCTTCAGTTGTAAATTATGTTGTGGCATTCCTGGTAATCCTAATGAGTTCCAAAACTCAGATGGATAATTTAGTCTCTGTACTCGTACATCTAAAAATATCTGGTCGATGAGAGCATCTTTTGAATAAATAATCGTGCAGAAATCGACCAGTAATTGTATGCATCCAGTTTATTATGTTGAAACATTTCCGTCGACTATATCTAAGAGATGTTTTAAGAATGATTCAGCGGACTGATCTTGAAACATTTGAACACGCATATTTACTTTCAGTTGTATTTTTTCAACATGACATGACCACAGTTACGATGACTTTAAGCACGCGTAGATATCATTAGCGTACGTTGAACGCGGAATAACGGGAATTCTTTGTCTGAAATCACCTGAAAAGTTTGCCGCCAAATAGTCTGTGGTTGTTTTTTATATCTTTCAATGTCCTGTTCAAAGCCTCAAGCGAATGTTTGTGTTCCAAAGTGCATTCATCTCATCAGATAATATTTTGACACTGTTTCAGGACTGTGGCTTTGGATGATTTGTTTTCTTTATTGCACACCGCGTCTGGGTTATTTTGAATATTTAGTGGCAGTTTGAATACTGAATGAGCTGTTTTCATCCATCCAATAAAGTTGCAGCAATCTCAGAAGATGCAACAGCCAATGCGATACTATTATTTGATCGGATTTCAACAAGAATTAGTTCCACCAGGTGCATCAAAAAAATAAGAATCCACCTGAATCCAACTGTACAAAAATCATTGTTCCCAAGAAAACTAATGTAAGCTCATTTTAATTTACGGGATGCGGCAGAGAAATAAATAAAAAAAAATGCATGAAAGAACGCAAAAACAAAATACCTTCTCATTCCAGTTTCTTAATAGTGTTACCTTGTCAATAATCTTCTTCAAAGTACAAACTCATTCCTTAAAAAAAGTTGGACCTTCACCAATCAAAAGAATTTCATGTGAATGGGCACATTATCACGAATTGGAAATATAAGACTTTAAGAAGAACGTTTAAACTCAATTCCATCTTCTGTCTTTTCCCTAAATAATAATCCATTAGAAAACAATCCATTTTAACTGATCCTCCAAAAGCCTTCCCTTTTAAAGTAATTCAATGTTAAGTAAAAGTAATGTTACAACTAAGTGGTTATGTCCAATATCCAGCAGCAAGAATCGTGCCATTTTAAGGAACGTGATACATTATACGTCGTCGTCGTTGTCGTCTTACATATAAGTCGTATACTCGTTTGAGTCAATCGAATTCACTTCCTTGACTAACCTCTCAAGTGACACTCAATGCACAAATCAATAATCCTTTTCTCAACTACTACTACGAGTACTATATTGACTACGCCATTACTTCTTGAAATAAACCACATATCGAAATCGACATCGTCAGTGTATCAGAGACGACGACCCAATCTTCTGAGAAACAAAAAAATAAGAAGACCCCAATGGCAATGCTGCTGAATTACAACAAGCAAGCTTAATGGATCCTACAATTTGTAGGTGATAAACCACTATTACACACTTGGAAACTTTAATAATATCTTTAAAGCACCCATTTAGGTGGTAACCGTATCAGTTTCCCAACAGGCCAATAAAAAGGCACCATCGCTCTTGCTACATGCTCCTTCCGCAGATATGTTCGGACGGGATGAGTATACGAGCACGAGTATACCAACTGGCAGGCCACAAAGAAAATCCTTAAACTGAAAATAAGAAAATGTTAGTTTGGAAAAACCTTCCGCACCATTAATTTTCCTCCTAAGCAATTCTATTGCGGTTTGCGGTAGTGCGGCTATTATGATGGTGGTGGTGAATGGCGCTGCTGCTGGCTGTTTGGAGCTGATGTGAGTGATATGGGGGCTGGGTTGGATTGTCGGTTGAGTTGTCATTCCTAACCTCCAACTCTGAGTCCTCCGGTGTTGGCCCGGTTTGTCCGTGTGAAGTAGCCACGGACATGGACTATGGACATGAACATGAAGAACAGAACAGACATAACATATTTTTGTCTTGCACATTCCCAAACGCTAGTGGTCCGCATCCATTCCTTCGACATCTTTGGACATCGGTGGATGTGTCAGAGAAGGAATGGAAGTCTTATCGGGTTTTTGGTCGTCTTTTATTGGAACATTTCCTCTTGGAAATAGATGATAAGACTTTTTTGATAAAAATAAAGTAAAACCAAAACGTAATGAACTAATGATTTCTTTTGTCGATGCCACTTTCTGTTAGTTAACATTAAATACTGCTCAGCACATAACACGGGCGCGGCTAAGACTTATATGAGGTACAACATTTTTGTTTTCTACGTTGCAATTGTAAGGTACGTCGTGTAGTACGAGTATTATATACAAAATATCTCAGAAATCGGATTTCATCAGACAAATTTCAAATTAATCAATCATGACCATTATCGAAGTCATTTGAATTTCAGATGTCTGAGAACTTTTGAAGGGTGAGGTTCCTCCTGTAGGGTGTGTCGGAGTTTTCCAGTCGTATGTAAGTACCGAAGGACTATTAGAATACAGGTTTATCCATTTTGCGGTTTCAAAAGTAAACGTAAACCAAACACATTACTTTCTTACTTACTTAAGGTGGCGTTACAGTCCTGTGTGAACTAGGGCCACCTGATCCGCGGTCTTCCTCTACTGCGCTGTCCTGTGGGTGCGGATGCGAAGACTTTCCGGGCCGGAGCATTGGTTTCCATGCGCTCTACGTGACGCAGCCATCTAAGTCGTTGGACTTTTACCCTTCTGGCTACGTCTACGTCGCTGTACAGCCCGTACAGCTCATCGATCCATCTTCTCCTCTACTCCCGTTCGATGCATACGGGACCGTAGATCACACGAAGAACTTTTCTCTCGAACCGACTCAAGATGCTCTCATCCGCTTGTGTCAAAGTCCATGCTTCCGCACCGTACAGCAGGACGGGGATGATAAGGGTCTTATAGAGCAAGACTTTGGTCCCTCGAGAGAGAGGACTTTACCACTCAATTGCTTTCTTAGTCGAAAGAAACAGCGGTTAGCAAGAGTTATTCTGCGTTTGATCTCAGTGCTGACGTTGTTTTCTGCGTTTACAGCGGAGCCTAGGTAGACGAAGTCCTTCACTACCTCAAAGTTACGTCTGTCGATTGTGACGCTTTTACCAAGACGTTCGGTGTTGTATGTCCTTTCTTGACGACAGCATGTACTTTGTTTTGCCCTCATTAACCGTTAAACCCATTTTTTCCGCCTCTGGCTCAATACCCACCAAAGCCCAATTGACATCACGCTGAGTTCTTCCGATTATGTCAATGTCATCAGCATATGCCAGTAATTGAACAGACTTTTGAAAGATAGTGCCTCTATTATGTACCTGTGAATTTCGTTTCACCTGTTCATAAAACTTTCAAACTTCATTTCTGCTTTTAAACCTCTCAACATCTTCGACAGCACGCTTCTCATGTCCTCTCTTTTTCCTCCTGAGAAGTCGGCGTTCCTCTCGCCTCTTCTGCTCATAGAGCTCATGAGCAGCTCTCATTTGCTCATTTGCCTACCGACATTTCTCATCAAACCAGTTGTTCCTTGTTGGAGGCTGTTTTAAACCCAGCACATCAGAGGCGGCTTCTCTGATTGCATCTTGGGAATGTTCCACTGGTTTTCGATACCTTGTGTTGGCGGCAGAGAACTTCGAGAGAGGTTACTTGTTACTCGGTCGGAAAAGGATTTGGCGATCTCTGGCGATTGTAGCCGTTCGACCAAATTTGTACATGACCAAAAATTACGGCAAAAAATACTGCAATGTCCCAAAGGCAGTAAAAATTTTTGGTCATTTGTAAAAAATATGAGGAATTCTTCCTCTTCCTCGGTCCCTACGCTCGTTGTGAATGACACTTCATTTGTTAGCTCCTTAGAGAAAGCAAATCTCTTTGCTTGGCAGTTCGCCGCCAATTCAACTCTGCCAGTGAGTGTTATGACTCCGCCTGTACTTGAGCGAGTTAATGATTCTATGGGGCAAATCTTTTTTCGCACTCGTACCGTAGCGAGGGTCCTAAAAGATCTTAACATACACAAATCTGCTGGTCCGGATGGTATCCCCGCTATTGTTCTAAAGAGGTGTTCTTCATCGCTGGCAAAACCACTGCGTAAGCTTTTTCATCTGTCCTACTCCTCAGGTCTCGTTCCGAGCGGATGGAAAACCGCATTTGTCCAGCCTATTCCCAAAAAAGGCGAATCTTCCTCACCGTCTAATTATCGACCGATTGCACTTACGTCCCTTCTTTCCAAGGTCATGGAAACGCTGATTAATTATCAGCTCAAGAAATATCTTGAAGAACGGAAGCTTCTTAATGACCGACAGTATGGCTTTCGTAGCAATAGGTCCACTGGTGATCTCATGGTTCATCTCACCGAACAGTGGAACAAATCTTTACATAGCTTTGGAGAAAGTAAGATTATTGCACTAGATATTTCAAAAGCATTTGATAGGGTTTGGCATCAGGCTCTCTTATCGAAAATGCGTGCTTTCGGTTTGCATGAATCCCTCCTTCGTTGGATTAGTAATTACCTTTCGAATCGTTCAATACAAGTTGTATTGGATGGATTCAAGTCTGAAAACCACAAAATAAATGCTGGTGTGCCCCAGGGCTCTGTTCTGTCTCCAACACTCTTTCTCATTTTTATTAATGATCTCCTGTCTGCAACATCTAATCCAATACATTGTTTCGCTGACGATAGTACTCTTAGCTTTTCATATTCGTTTTCAGATTCACACCCCTCTTCTTCGGATGTGGAACTGCAACGACAAAATATGATATGCTCATTAAATTCCGACCTAAACAGCATTGTACAATGGGTAATAAGAAACCGCGTGGAATTTAATGCTTCGAAAACGCAATGCTGTCTTGTATCGTTAAAGCGAAATATACCCCCGCTGCCATTATCCATAAATGGCACTTGCATCGAGGAAACTGAACATCTGGATAATCTTGGTATGTGTATCACCAACCACCTTTTGTGGAACGATCACATACGCGATGTCGCCAAAAATGCCGCAAGATGTTTGGGTTTTCTAAGGCGATGCAAGAAGTTTTTCTCCCCCTCTGATCTGGCTGTTATTTACAAGTCTTATATACGTCCAAAGCTTGAGTATAACTCCCATATCTTGGCTGGTGCTCCTGCAACTTACTTAAGCCTCTTGGATAGTATTGAACGTAGAGCTTTTAGATTGATTGGTGATATAACCATCATAAGATCATTTACGTCACTTGAACATCGTTGAAATGTTTCTTTTCTCACCCTGTTTTACCGTTATTTTAATGGTTTATGCTCTAGAGAAATAGCCAGCTGCATTCCTCCCCTTTAACAGTTCAACCGAGCCCATCTTCGGTCGTACTGTTAAGTATAGAGATTCGTTCTTTAGCCGTACTATGCGAATGTGGAATGCCTTACCACACTCTTCCTTTCCCAGCTATTGCAATATTCAGGAATTCAAAACCAATGTGCACCGACATCTCCTTTCAACCCCTCTCTCCCTTTCCTAGTGCTCACACTGTGTCTACATAATAAGGGTAATATATCCCCTTGAGTGTGCGCTTATTATAAAAAAAAAAAAAAAAAAAAAACCTTCTGCCAGCACCTCCTTGTTTTGCCTTGGGTCTGGAAATCCGAAGTGCTACCTTGGCTACAACGAAGTAGTGGTCCTAGTCGGAAAATTCTGACATCCAAGATGCTGGAAGCGTGTCTGGCGTCGATCGCAATATCGTAGCTAGGACACTGCTCATATGGTTTGTCCAGGAGCTCGAAGAACATATCTTTGGTGCTGTCCTCTTTCTCTGATGTGGGGGCGTGCGCGCATATGAGGCGCTCACTGATGCACCTATAGCTCAAGACTTCTTGCTGGTGAGTCTGGCTCCAATGACGAAGCCGCATCCAAATAAGCGATGTTGGTTTTCGTGGTAGCAGTCACCATAGCAAATATCGCAGTTTTTCATCCTCTTTTTGCCCTTCCCATTCGCTTTATAGCGGTCTAGGGCCTCCGCTAATTCTTCGGCCGCACGTGGTCTGTTAAAGGACCTAACATTCCACGTGCATATCCGAAGTTCGTTGTCCTTTATTCGTTTGCGTTGGTTGTCAACAGTAAATCCGTTCGTATCCGAGGCTTGTTTGTGCTTCGCAACTATGAAAGCTTTTACGTGGCCAGGAAGTCACCCCGACGCACAACCCCCAACCTGGAGGGCCAGATCCTAAGTATAACTTCAAGGACGGGGAGCCGGATAAAACCGCTCCTTGCAGGCCTGGGCTCCGAATAAGTCGAAGAAGCCCTATAAGGTGTTCACTTAGTAGTTCAACCTTACTGGAACTGTAGACGCCACCGTTGATTCCATCTCGGGAATTCCTCCGCTGGCGTCTGGATAAGGCGAGGTGCCTTAGTAGAAACACCTTTCTCGTTTGCTGCCTACAACAACTTTTCACTTCACCACGGGGAGTTGAGAATAGGAGTTGAAAGACAACTCAATTAAATACAACTTGAATTAATAAATGGTTTTTTTTGTTTTTATTTTAAAGTATATTTCTTCATTCTCAAAATCCTCTTAAAGCACGATATGTGGATGTGTGCGTTATGCATTAGTTAAGCGATACATTTTCAGAAATGAGAAAAAAATCGGTTTAATAACTCATTTTGAAAGATGTCGAATTCCAGCCTTGAAATTTCAAAATGGATAACCCGTTATCTTCAATCTCATTTGTCTTCTATAATATCCAAGCAGAGCATTTAACAAATCCACTCTTCCTAAGCGCCGATTGTGGCCATAGCACATTTTTTTTTGTCAGAAAAAGGTTTAATTCCGACGTTTGTTGAACCCAAGTTTACAGTTATGTGTTAGTATCACTTAAAAAGTATCGACATTTCATCAATTAGTTAACTTTTTAACGTACGTTTAATTAATTAATGTGCGTTTCTTTTTCTTCAGGAACCTTTTTCCAAGGAATAAGATTGACATTAATCGTACCTCACGTCTTTTGGTTATTTATTTTTGGATTAAAAACAATTCTTCTGTTCTTGAGAATAATAAGTAGTTACTCGTAAGTGAAGAAATAATTAAGTTATTTTAATTCAGCTCTTAAATAATATTTGTCTGAACTTAACCTTAATCTTAATGCCTTTTAACATATACTGTTGGTTCAACCAATTAATTAATTTAATTTTGTTAATAATCTTTCTTTAATAGCTTTAAGCGTTTTTTCTATTTTAGGTAAAATTTTAATTTGACAAATAAGCTCAACTTCACTTGCTAGTTAGTGTCTTTTTCAAAATGGTAGAATTAATGCATATGGCTAAACTTCCGGTGTTCAATAGTTAAACGTTTAAGAGTGAGATAGATATTAAGCTAGTATAATATATTGCGCCTTTTCTTGGAATTAAAGAAATAGTGGTGCCATGAAAGGTGGTTCCAAGTTCGCTTAACAATATACAAACAATTTATTGATTTAACGACATTATTTAAAACCTCAGAAATAATGCTGGGTGTTCGACTTTCACCTGATATTGTGACGCAATGAAAGACAAATTTTATAAAACGTTCTTCTGTTTTGTTTTGAAAGCATAAGTTTTATAAATTTTACAAAAAGAACATTCTAATTGTTTAATTAAAAGTCGTTAAATTAAAAATTGAATAGTTCACGTTATTGAATATTTTTTATAATTTGTTTAAGTTTTTAAACTTCATTCAAAATGAATCATAATCGTCAACACAATTATAAACAGAAATAAACATCGTGACGCAATAGCAGACGCCATGTCACGCCAGCCAAACTCATAACTTCACAAATCCACATTCGACTCGTATAAAATTCATATTATTAAAAAATTTATAAACTGACATATTTCGTACACATATAAAAGTTAAGGGGAGAACTTAAATACAAAAAAAATAAAATAAAAACAAAAACAACTATATAATGTACATCATTCACTATAGAAAAAGATATAAGATATTTATCCTTGTTTCGAACGTGATGTGGATAAATAAAAGTTTGTCAGCTGTGGACATCTGCCTCGTGAATCATTTTTCTTATATTTTTTAACATCGATACTTTCACAATGTTTTTTATTTTATCCACTTTTTTATTCTTACATAAACATTCTCGTATCTTTTGTTTTTATTTGCCTGAGGTAATTTTTGTCTTTTCTTAAGGTGATATGATTGCAGGAGAATTTACAAGGATTTTGAAGGGACATCTTTGAAATCAAAAGCGTTACCAATCATAGTAAAATTTAAAATGATATCTTAACTTAGTGAAGCTGAGAAAAACTTTGGAATATATTTGACTTTTTCTGTTGCGGTAAGGTCGTGTGTGAACTAGGGCTTCACCCAACAAACTTCTTCATCTAGCTCGGTCTCTAGCTAGATGTCCCGGTTTCGAGCTTCAAGTTGTGTCAGGTCACTTTCCACCAGTGCGCGCCACCTGATTCGTAGTCTTCCTTTATTGCGCTGTCCTGTGGGTGTGGATTCGAAGACTTTCCGGGCCGGATTATTGGGTTCCATTCGCTCTACGTGACACAGCCATGCTTCTGCACCGTATAGCAGGACGGGAATAAAAAGGATCTTATAGAGCGACACCTTGGTCTTCGAGAGAGGGCTTTGCCACTCAATTGCTTCCTTAGCCCAAAGAAACAGCGGTTAGAAAGAGTTATTCTTCGTCTGATCTCAGCGCTGCTGTTGTTTTCTACCTTTATAGCGGACCCTAGGTAGACGAAGTGCTTGACTACTTCAAAGTTACGCCTGTCGATGGTGACGTTTTTACCAATGACGTCGGTGTTGTAGGTCCGCTTGAAGATCATTTAAAAACAGAACCAAAAGCAGAAGAGAGCTTAGCACACAACCTTGTCGAACACCTTTCTTAGTGGTGAATTTAGAAGAAGAAAGATTATAAACTTGGTAAACAGTAGAATAGTTGGTTCTGTATATGCAGCTTGAAATTCATTGATGATCTTGTTTTTTTTTTAAAAAAAGCTGACAGTCTGTTCAAGAGAACTGTAGTACACAGCTTATTGAGCGTATCAAGAAATGAAAGTCCTCTACAGTTTGACACAACATTTGTATCTCCTTTCTTGAACAATTCAAGAATCTCAGTGAATAACTTCTATATTTCTACAATTAGAGATGGACATGCATTTTTATAAAATTAATATGGTATTCCACCAAAGCCAAGAGGGATCAGATCTTTTGATAAATATATCTCGTGCAGCTCAATGGAGTAATTTAAGTCTGCAACATGTTGCTAAAAAAGAGCGTATAAACTAGTAGCTGAATCATTTGGTTGCAAGAGTAAGCTTTAAAAATGCATTTTAAATTCAATTAATTTTACTGATGTTGTGGTTTAAATCGACTGTCCGCTTATTTGCTTAGCAATATTGCACCACTCTCAGGCTGAAGAAACAGATTCAAGACTCCTAGTAAGTCTAACGAAATAAGATTTTTAGTCTTACATAAAATCCGAGATACGACATAATTCCAATTTTAGTTTTCTTAAGGTTTTAATTTAAGAGCATTTTTCCTGGTCATAAAACAAGCTAAATCAAACCATGTTTTTATTGCTGCATATGAGCTCCGTTTGCTTCATAAGCACAGCTTTTAATTGCTTGGCAGTGATCTTCAATTGAGTCTGTTGTAATTATGATGGTGGCTACAAGTGACTCAAGTTTATTTTTGTAATTTTATAATCCAATGTGTTCAGTGTTCACGTCAAGTCAGTTTACAATATGTTTAAAGCATTCAAGTAATTTTAAATACATATCGTGTACATCTTGATTTTTCCGGTCGATTTAGAATTGGCCGCCAAGATCATATGATTTGACACCGTTGGACTTCTTTCTTTTCGAGTTATTTGAACAAAGGTGTACGTCGATAAGTAAGCAACAATTCAGGAGCTAAAGGATAAGATAATTCGGCACACTAATGACACCGAACCTCAATTATGCCTCAGCTTCATAGAAAATTTGGACCATCCGATGGAGATGTGCCGCTGAGATCGCGGCGGCTATATGGTCCATGTTTTGGTTTGAACCCTATCAATATTATCATAACAAAACAAATGACAATAATTTCATAAATAATTTGTGTTTTATTCAAAATAAACTTCGGCCCTTAAAATTTTACCAACCTTTTTATTCCAATTTTTGCTTATAAGTGTTATGAGCAGAACTTCCATTACCAACTCATTTACAAACTTATGTGACTTATTTGGAATATTTTGCGAATTAACCGACGCTTGCACCTAAATCAATGTTGAGAAGATTTAAGCCTATATAGCGCACTTTATGGTAGTAGCCTATACAACTATTATGTTATAAGGACAAAATTATTTTACTTGAACTTTTCAAGATAGATACATTTTTGAATACTCGGATTAGTGGTCACCGGGAATCCATGCGCAATGCAATTTTAAGCGAAGCGTTCGGGGTGAGTACTAAATTAAATTCGCTTAATATTTACTATTTATAACGCGGCTTATCCAAGTATTCATAAATGTATTTAGAAAACAACACCAGAAATCTTAAAAGTTAGTGTGAGATATTTTTGTAGGTGTTGTAATATTTGCCTTGGTCGGACAATTAAAACTTATTCAAACTTTGTTAATAAAACACAAATAGACTTTATTTAAATTAGTCACAAACTTATTTATTCAACACTTTCAATTATTACTTTTCAAACACATGATGAACCACTTCGCTTACGGGCGCCTATTTATATCCCTCAAATTGTTATAAGAAACTACTTGGTTCTTATTGTAGGCGCTGAATGTTTTCGTTCAAGTGTTTACTTGATCAAATACAACTATTGCTACGTCCTTATTTTAATATAACACGATATTAGAGTGAAAGAGATAAAGAGTGTATAAACATGACATTGCCCCTCTTTACGATTGATCGTCTCGAACAAATCCATCGTTTTCATCACTACTGTAGCTATGTAGCCAGTCGCGATCAGGGCTGCCATTTTACTCCTTTAGCAGTTATTAGTTAGGCCAGTAATTACATATACTTAAATAACATAGGCATACATGAATTACTTCTGTTTCCAAAGTGTTTCCATGCGGTTTCTCTTCGCGGTAATCTGCACTGTCGCTGTAGATGCTCAGTCTTCTAACAGTTTCAGCATCGTGCTGGTCCGCCTCGCTGAATCCTTTCCACAATAGCCTTCTGACAAGAGCATTCTAAGACTTCTAATTTTATACGCTTTCCGGCAGTGTAAATAGCCCTTTGGAGATTTATATCGCCTTCAGCTCTCACAAAGGCTTCAACAGAAAGTTCAATCAGTATCTCGTTACCAGCTGTTGGATATGCCAGGTGAACCAATTGCTCGATATCTGAAGCTGCTGCAGTCTTACCTTTTTTCTGTGTCTCATTGTTAAGCTGAACTCGGAAGACTTCTGTCATGTGACTATTCCCAAGCCGTTGTTCGATTGCGTTTACCAGAACTGTGAAGTCACCACACTTCTCTGCTGGGATGGCTTGTAGTAGTTCAGCAGCAGATCCTCTTAAAGCAAGCGTAAGAGTAATGTATTTTTCGTGATCGTCCTAGCCGTTTCTTAAAACTTAAAACTGTTTCTTGTAGATTGACCACGGAATTTAACCATCAAAGCTTGGAGAATTCACTGCTCTCTTCTTTGAGCACTCACCAGAAGTTTCTCGAGCTTTTATCTTACGCACTTTTACTAGTTCATTTGTGATGGTTTCGATTTGTTCGTTCATTTTCTCGAAACGTGCATTTTTTTTTCGACGCGCTCTTTGAGAGCATTTATTTTTCCTTCGAAGACCGCAAACCTGCCTTCTTAAAGGTTTCTCTGTTCGTCGATATCATACAATTGGAGCCAAAAATATTCGGTTATCATTGAACGGTAGCGATCCCCATTCACAGTAACGTGGCGGTCTTGATGATCGAGGAAGAAGTACGGGATACGCAAGTATTGTTTATTGACGAAGCCATTTAGCCAGAAATGAGCCTCATCGCTTTTCGATGAAAATCCGAATCAATATTCTCGATACTACGGGTAGTTCCATGTGTCATTGGCAGGGGAACATTTTGTACTGTGCCTGTGGATTCAAATTTGTCCACAAGACGCTCAATTTTCGATCTGCTAGGACGATTATGACGACCATTAATTGGACGTAGCGCTCTTAAATTTAAGGCCACTAACTCCGAATTTCTATAGTAAATTGTAATAATTTCGACTCGTTGTCGGCTCGTATATCAATTGTCAAAAGTGGCGTCCTTTGCTGTCCCTGTAGCTTTGCTTTTGTAGCGTTCCTGTTGAAAAACTCTGTACTCTGCGACAAAAACTGCTAAGAGTATCAACAACACAAACAATTTTAACTAATAGGTATTTGGCTTTTGTCAGTTTTAGTCAGAACACTAACTGATCTGAAAATGTTGTTAATTCTGACCTTGATTTAGCAACTGCTATGATAATTTACTATTTTTTTCTTGTCAATAATACTTCCAATTTTTTGTTCTATTAATTTGTAATATGAATAAATAACAGCTGTTCAAATTTGCAAAATAATTAGTCAAATGCATGCCTATGTTTTATTCTCTGCAGTACAAACGAAATTCAGGATATTTTTTAAAGGAATTTACCATAGTTCCAATTTATTTTTATTTTTTGACAGGAGGAAATCTTCAAAAGACACTTGGCAGTATTCGACACCAAGTAGTGTGGGACTCTTAACCACTAAAACCACCTCTTCATAAGGGCCAATCTTAAAGGATCGACTTCCGATTTTCTTTCTTAATTTTGTACAATCACTTTGGGGGAAGTTTAAACTTTTAATACTTTCCCATGTTTTTTTAGACCATAAGCTCATGAGGCTTTTTTGATATCCGTTGAGATGCAAAAATGGGACATATACTGATAAAATGAAACAGTCTTATTTGGATTAAAGATTTCATAAGGAACAAAATTGGTTGAAACTTCCATTGCAGGGTCCTCCGTTAAGTCGTAAGAGTTCGCATCTTGCTTTAAAATTAAGGATATTTCGTTGAAGCTCAGTGGCTCTTAGAAGTAATTTGCTTGATTTAAGCTTTAAGCTAAGAGTTGGGAGTACAACACTCTACTGAGGGATTCGCGAGCAGTAGCTTTAAAACCATTCCGAACAGAGTTTTTGTGTTTTCCAACTAAGCTATAGAGCTGCTCCTTCAAATCAACCCAGTTTTTTTCTTTGATCAAAACATTTTTTTTTACAGGAGGAAATCTTTAAAAGACACTGTGGAACTCTTAACCATTAAAACCACCTCTTCATCAGGCCCAATCTTGAAGGATCGTCTTCCGATTTTTCTTTCTTAATTTTGTACAATCAACAATCAAAGTTTAAACTTTTAATACTTTCCCATTTTTTTTTTAGACCATAAGCTCATGAGGCTTGGTTCTTCTTAATCTCCGAACATGGTTTCTTATATTCAAGACGTACTCCATTTCAGAATTAGTTTGACTTTGTAGTCTTCGGTTGTGCGATACAGCGTATTTTTTAACAACTTCTGTAACCATTTCTATTTGTAAGTCACGATGTAGATCGGTATTTCTTATGTATGTACCAAGGTGCATTAACTATTCCACAAAGGACTTTGTTTTGGAATTTTGGGATGATTTCGGTATTTGTTTTCTTTGTACAGCCCCATAGTTAGATTCCATAGGTCCAAACAGGCTTTAGTACTTGATTATACAGCTATATTTTGTTTTGGATTGATAAATCAGAGTTGTTACCAAGCAACCAGTACATTTTTCTATATTTCAAATTTAGTTCTTCTCTTTTCTTTTTGATGTGCTCTTTCCACTTAAGCTTTGCATCCAAAGTTACTCTAAGGTATTTGGCCATATTGGCGTAAGGTACAGCTTGATTATTAATGATTATTGGAATATTGTATATCTTTTTATTTGTAAAGTTTATATGTGAAGATTTTGTTTCATTGAGTTTGATACGCCATTTTTCGGTCCAAGCTCTCACTGTTTCGACGGCATTTTGTAGTTTTACTGCTGCCTTAGAGACACATTTGTCGAGTACCAAAATTGCGGTATCATCTGCAAAAGTAGCCATTATGGTGTGATTACCAACTGGAATATCCCTTGTGTATAGTAAATATAGGGTAGGACCTAGGACACTTTCTTGTGGTACACCGGCTTCTCTTTTCTTCAATTCCGAGTATTCTTGATCGTACCTTACTCTAAACAATCGGTCTAAGATGTACGATTTTAATATTTCAAAATACTGCCTGGGAAGATCCCTTTGCAGTTTGTACTCAAGTCCCTCATGCCAAAGCTTGTCAAAAGCTTGAGCAACATCTAAGAAAATAGCTGAACATACTTGTTTTTCTTCTAATGCTTTTTCTATTACATCCGATATTCTATGAA
>NC_079147.1:98024590-98110120 GCF_945859685.1 Eupeodes corollae
GCAACTTTATGCTTTAATTTTTCTTTAAGGAACCACTTTTGGTCGGGTAGAATGAAATTTCCGGGACTTTCTTTTTGAAACAGCTATATGAAACAATTCGTGACAAGATTTAAGAAAAGAAAATGAAGAAGTATCTGGGTGCATAATGCATATAGTACCTACCTATCATTCAAATTTGTTTTTCTTTTTTTTGTGGTTTTGACATGTTATGAAGGTACCTGGGGAAGGTTTATATTATTATTATTTTTAAAAGGTGTATTCAAACAACGAAGGATGACTGTCACAATGAAGGTAGCAACAGGGTATTAATTTCAAGACTTTCAATTTTTTAAAAGAAGTAAAGAATGTGTGAAATATCATAGACATTTTGTATTCATTGGACAGGCCTACCGATGACAACGTTCAAATTTTTTTATGGGTGGAACGCAAGAGATACATCGAATCTTCATGACTTTATGGATCAAATAAATTATGCACAATTTAAATGATGGAATTATTATGTTAGCTTAGAGGAACACAGAACAACTTCTTCAAAAATACCTTGACACAAGCCTTTCAAGCGGCTTCAATGTTCGAATTAAGGACATCAATGTTTCATTGATTTAAAGACGAACTTGTTCTCTGTGTTCAAAGTGAAGGCTAGCTGGATAAAGTAATTTACTACCTAAAAGTTACGACGAGTTTTGCAGTTATGCCGAAACCAGATATAGTTCTGTACAGCACTTACCTATAGATGCTGTCATATACGGACCTGAAATCGATGAAGAAATGGTGCGTGTCGATTTGATGTTTTGAGTTTTTTTTCCAGAATCTGCCGTAATGTGAATATTTGATCGCCCTATCAGATTGTTGACGATGGGCTTTAGACGTTCACATATTACGGCAGAAAAAATTTCGTAAGCCATATTAAGTAGACTGATTCTTTTATAGATGGTGCAGTTCCGATGGTCTCCCGTTATTTATCATCGAGCAAACAATACCGAGGTTTCATTCATCGAGCAAACTTTCTTCCAACCATATCTAACAGTTAAGTTAGTGCATTCTCCTAACCAAATTATAGCGAGCTGCTTTGAAGAGCTCGGCATTCAAGCCATCTGCTCCATCGGCTTTGTTAGATCTTAGCTTAGATATGGCAATCATCAATTCGTCTAAGTTGGCAAAACGGGATTGTTGGCTTTTGTCGTGTATATAGAAAGGCGGAATTCAGTCCGTCGTCCCTGTTATACAGACTGCAGAAGTGGTACATCCATTTCCTCAGCATCGACTCTGATTTCAATATGATTTTTCCACTATGAACCAGTAACGCTAGTGACTTCAATTCAATTTAATATTACAACCGGATATCCATTTTGCGGTTTCAAAGCATTGGGATGGAATTCGATATATGTCAAACTAAGTTTTCAAACCAATTTTTTTCAGTCGAAAGTTTGACATTTAGCTACTGCACAATCAATTATATCATATCAATTGTTAAAACCTACTACAAAAATGGTGATTCCACCACAGCGACATGCCACATCCTATTGCCACAGACACATCGTGCCTTAAAGGCCGCAAAATTTCTCGTCGTGACTAAATCAACTGGCCAAAAAGATCAATTTGGTTTGTTCTTGTTTTAATGCCTACTATTTTGCTATTATTACATATCCCATTTTATCCTAATTTAGCCTAAGATCATAACCCTGTCGCCTCCGTGATTAAGAATTGAAATTTCGCTTTCTGGGTTGTTTTATTCGCCTCCCAAAAAACAACTGTAAATAAAAGACAGACATATTTTAAAAGCTTAAGAATTAAAGAGGAATGGCTATTGTAAACCACTGTTTATGTTTTCATTTTTTCCTTAGTTTCGATCATCTTCAGTAAAATGTTGGTATTTTATAATTCACCTTCCTTTTAAAGCTTTTATGTTATACGTAAGTAGACAATTCGTTTAATTTTTTGTTTTCAATTTTTTAATGACGTTCTTAATTAAAATCGATCTTCTCTTAGCGTGGAACTTCATACACCGATATAAACTTTTTGTCAAAAATATCATTTTTTTTTACAAAAAACAAAAACTTAAAAGAAAATTTAACAAAAGTTGGTAAAAAATGATTTTCGACTCAAATATCTTTTCAAAACTTTAAGATATTGGCTTTAAACTACTTTTATCTTTTAAAAAATATTTTTTTCAGCATTCGAAAAAATTTAAAAAATCGAATCGACAGTTTCCCTTCCGAAAAAATAAAACCAGAAAAACAACAATACTAAAACTTGTTAAAAATTTTCAAAGATTAAAAATATTGTCTTCAAACCTTTGTTATTTCACAGAAAATATTGTTTTCGATATTCAGTAATTTTTATATAAAAATCCAACAGTCCATTTTTTCATTAAAAAAGGGGATGGGTGTGACCCACACTGATAACTTCTCATCCCGTCTGTCCATTTGTCTTGCTTAAAAGTTTGTCTATATGTACTCGTATCAATTTTTACCAAATTTTTTGTACTATTTTTTGTAGGTTTTATTTTTTATAAAAAAACGGACAGTTAGATTTTTATATAAAAATTACTGCATATCGAAAACAATATTTTCTGTGAAATAAAATAAGTTTGAAGCCAATATTTTTAATTTTTGAAAAGCTATTTGAGTCGAAAGTAAATTTTTACCAAGTTTTAGTATTGTGTTTTTAAGAGTTTTACTTTTTTTAAAAAAGCTGTCGATTCGATTTTTTTTCAAAATTTTAGCGAATAACAATATTTCTTATAAGAAAAAATTAGTTTGAAGCCAATATTTCAAATTTTTGAAAAGATATTTGAATCGAAAATCAATTTTTACCAACTTTTATACATTATTTTTAGGTTTTTTTTTGTAAAAAAATGTCAATTCGATTTTTTTCAAAAATGATCCTAATGTTGAAAATAATATATCTTAAAATTTAAATTAAGTTAGAAGGTAGGTAAGTAGAAATAGCGATCTCAATGCAACCTAGCCTAGATCCAATTAGCGCTGTAGTCGCCGTTTTGATATCAATAATTCGTTTGACCTTTGATCCAATTAGCACTGTAGTGCGCCGTTTTGATACCAAAAACTCATTTGACCTTTGATTGAAGGGGATAGATTTATAGAGAAGCTTCATAGCGATTATGTTAGAGCCATTTTGTCGCATTGAGAAAAAAGATTAGGTCTCTAATCTTTGTCTCAGATAGCTCATCAAGTTCGTGAAAGAATGCTTTTCCAAAGTATTTCATTCTAGTGTTTGCCAGAGCAGGACATGTGCAGAGGAAATGGATTATGGTTTCACTTTCTCTTTGATCACTACAAAACTACGGCAAAAGGTGTAGTAAGAGATACCCAACTTCTCTGCATGAACTCCTATAGGCTATTGTCCAGTACAAAAAGCAACAATCCTGGTTATGTCTTGCCTTGGCGTGCATAGAAGATCGTTTGTCCGGGTTTTATTATAGGTGGGCCATATCTTCCTAGATATAATGCAGTTGGGTAAATTGCTCCACCTTCGGTTTGATTCAGTTTGGTAGATAGAAAAGATTTTACCCTTCATAGCACCAAGAGGAATGTTAACCATTTCCGCAAGTGAGCTATGATGGGCCAATCCTTGCTCGCTCGTCAGCCCGTTCATTTCCCACAATACCACTATGGCGCGGAACCCAGATCAGGCTGACACCGAGGTTAATATTCAGGCTCGCAAGCTCCTGGCGACATTGCTGGACCAATTAATATGAGCATGTGGCCGAGTTAATGGCTTTGAAAGCTGCCTGAATGTCTGTGAAGATAGCCGCATTTCGGCTTTGGTTTGGGCTTTGTTTAAGTATCTTACATGCCTCCCTTATTGGAAACAGTTCAGCCTGAAATACGCTAGCAAAGCCTAGACGCCTAAAGGATTTGGCTACATTTAGGGACTCAAAAAAGATCCCAGAACCAACTCCGCACTCCATCATTGAGCCGTCAGTAAAGATGGTTGTGTCGAAACCTATCGACACGATGTCATATTTCCAATCTTCTTTGGATGGGAAAATAACCTTAAAACCCTTACTAACGCTCAAAGTAGGAGTGCAGTAGTCAGTGTCTACCGAGATAATATCTGAGGGAATCAATTTCGTTGTATTGCTGTGACCATAAGGTTTTGGCAACCAGCTGTTTGATTCCTTCAGCTTAATAGCGCTGCAGGAAACTATGTATTTAATAAAAAGGTCGATTGGTAGAAGATCCAAAATAACGTTTAAGGCGTCCGTTGTGCAAGTACGCATGGCTGCTGTGGTGCCCAAGCAAGTTGTTCTCTGAACCTTCTTTAGCTTATTAATATTCTAGGTTTTGCTAAGAGCAGGCCACCACACAATCGAACCATATGTTAAGATTGGGCGTACTACGGCTGTGTACGTCCATAAAATCATCTTCGACTGAAGTCCCCACTTTTTGCCGAAAGTTTTGCTGCAGGCGTAGAAGGCAACACAGGCCTTCTTAACCCGTACTTCAATATTTAGTTTCCAGTTTAGTTTAGGGTCGAGTATAACTCCCAAATATTTTGCACAGAATACAATGATAGGATTTGACCGTTGAGTCGAGGTAGCGTGAAGGGCAGTACATTAGTATTGGTGGTAAAGAGCAACAGTTCAGTTTTACTTTGGTTAACTCCTAGTCCACAACTCGTGGTCCAGTTGCTAACTTTCTTCAAAGCTGACTCCGTGATTTAACTAATCACAGAGGTGCACTTTCCTGACACCAATAGCACCAAATCATCCGCATAGGCTACCGACTTCACTGCACATCTCTCTAATTTAACGAGAATTGTATCCATGACCAGAAGCCACAGAAGAGGCGAAAGAACACCACCCTGGGGTGTTCCCCTGCTCACGTGTTTTGTTGCGATTGTATTGCCTAGAGAGGCTCGAATCTTAATACCACTGAGCATGGAGATAATCCATTCTGGAATGAAGTCGTCTACACCGAACTTAACAAGCGATTTTTCTATGGATTCTGTAAGGGCGTTGTAAAAAGCACCTTCAATGTCTAGGAAGGTGGCAAGAGGAAATTCTTTCTAATGGATTGTTTGTTCTACAGTACGCACTACCTCATGGCGGGCAGTCTCAGTAGATTTGCCCTTAAGATAAGCATTCTGAGAGCTTTCGAGAGGTCGTCCAACTAGGATTTCTCTAATATGGTAATCAAGAATGAGCTCCAAGGTTTTAAGAACAAAAGATGTTAAGCTCATTGGTCTGAAATCCTTCACGGATTCGTCACCTCGCCTACCAACTTTCGGGATAAAAACTACTTTGACCTGTCTCCACGACATCCTTTGAAAATTTATTCCAGTCATGGAGCTGCCACATCATGCATTTTTTGAAGCATAACTGTCAGTTTGCCATCCATGCCTGGGGATTTGCGGAAGCGGACAGATATCGTTGGCCTTAAGGCTTATTTGGTAGGCATTGCAAGTGCCAATCTAATTGGAATTTGAAGGAGTTTGAATTGAATCGGCAAATCTGTGTTTAGGATAGGGATTCGAGGTAATAATATATTTTCACCTCAGAATTTGCCATTTAGAATTATGGCTTCGATAAAATTTTTCATTTATTTTTTAATTACTAATCGCGTGCCGTTGCACAACCTTAGTGGGTTCAAATTACGAACAAAAAAATTACCGAAGATCCAACCCTCAGTTGTAAATTATGTTGTGGCATTCCTGGTAATCCTAATGAGTTCCAAAACTCAGATGGATAATTTAGTCTCTGTACTCGTACATCTGTACTCGTACATCATCTGGTCGATAAGAGCATCTTTTGAATAAATAATCGTGCAGAAATTGACCAGTAATTGTATGCATCCAGTTTCATATGCAGTAACTTTTCCGTCGCCTATATCTAACAGATGTTTTGAGAATAATTCAGCGGACTGATCTTGAAGCATTTGAACACGCATATTTACTTTCAGTTGTATTTTTTCAACATGACATGACCACAGTAACGATGACTTTAAGCAAGCGTAGATATCATGAGCGTACGTTGAACGCGCAATAACGGGAATTCTTTGGCTTCAATCACCTGAAAACAGTGCCGACAAATAGTCTGTGGTTGTTTTTGATATCTTTCAATGTCCTGTCCAACGCTTCAGGACTGTGGCTATGAACGATTTGTTTTCTTTATTGCACACCGCGTCTGGGTTATTTTGAATATTTAGTGGCAGTTCAAATACTGAATGAGCTGTTCTGCCTCCATCCAATAAAGTTGCAGCAATCTCAGAAGATGCAACAGCCAACGCGATACCATTATTTGATCGTATTTCAACAAGAATTAGTTCCCCCTGGTGCATCAAAAAAAAAAGAATCCACCTGAATCCAACTGTACAAAAATCATTGTTCCCAAGAAAACTAATGTAAGCTCATTTTAATTTACGGGATGCGGCAGTGAAATAAATAAAAAAAAAATGCATGAAAGAACGCAAAAACAAAATACCTTCTCATTCCAGTTTCTTAATAGTGTTACCTTGTCAATAATCTTCTTCAAAGTACAAACTCATTCCTTAAAGAAAGTTGGACCTTCACCAATCAAAAGAATTTCATGTGTATGGGCACATTATCACGAATTGGAAATATAAGACTTTAAGAAGAACGTTTAAACTCAATTTCATCTTCTGTCTTTTCCCTAAATAATAATCCATTAGAAAACAATCCATTTTAACTGATCCTCCAAAAGCCTTCCCTTTTAAAGTAATTCAATGTTAAGTAAAAGTAATGTTACAACTAAGTGGTTATGTCCAATATCCAGCAGCAAGAATCGTGCCATTTTAAGGAACGTGATACATTATACGTCGTCGTCGTTGTCGTCTTACATATAAGTCGTATACTCGTTTGAGTCAATCGAATTCACTTCCTTGACTAACCTCTCAAGTGACACTCAATGCACAAATCAATAATCCTTTTCTCAACTACTACTACGAGTACTATATTGACTACGCAATTACTTCTTGAAATAAACCACATATCGAAATCGACATCGACAGAGTATCAGAGACGACGACCCAATCTTCTAAGAAACAAAAAAATAAGAAGACCCCAATGGCAATGCTGCTGAATCACAACAAGCAAGCTTAATGGATCCTACAATTTGTAGGTGATAAACCACTATTACACACTTGGAAACTTTAATAATATCTTTAAAGCACCCATTTAGGTGGTAACCGTATCAGTTTCCCAACAGGCCAATAAAAAGGCACCATCGCTCTTGCTACATGCTCCTTCCGCAGATATGTTCGGACGGGATGAGTATACGAGCACGAGTATACCAACTGGCAGGCCACAAAGAAAATCCTTAAACTGAAAATAAGAAAATGTTAGTTTGGAAAAACCTTCCGCACCATTAATTTTCCTCTTAAGCAATTCTATTGCGGTTTGCGGTAGTGCGGCTATTATGATGGTGGTGGTGAATGGCGCTGCTGCTGGCTGTTTGGAGCTGATGTGAGTGATATGGGGGCTGGGTTGGATTGTCGGTTGAGTTGCCATTCCTAACCTCCAACTCTGAGTCCTCCGGTGTTGGCCCGGTTTGTCCGTGTGAAGTAGCCACGGACATGGACTATGGACATGAACATGAAGAACAGAACAGACATAACATATTTTTGTCTTGCACATTCCCAAACGCTAGTGGTCCGCATCCATTCCTTAGACATCTTTGGACATCGGTGGATGTGTCAGGGAAGGAATGGAAGTCTTATCGGGTTTTTGGTCGTCTTTTATTGGAACATTTCCTCTTGGAAATAGATGATAAGACTTTTTTGATAAAAATAAAGTAAGACCAAAACGTAATGAACTAATGATGTCCTTTGTCGATGCCACTTTCTGTTAGTTAACATTAAATACTGCTCAGCACATAACACGGGCGCGGCTAAGACTTATATGAGGTACAACATTTTTGTTTTCTACGTTACGTTTGTAAGGTACGTCGTGTAGTACGAGTATTATATACAAAATATCTCAGAAATCGGATTTCATCAGACAAATTTCAATTAAATCAATCATGACCAATAACGAAGTCATTTGAATTTCTTAGACTTTTACCCTTCTGGCTAAGTCTACGTCGCTGTACAGCCCGTACAGCTCATCGATCCATCTTCTCCTCTACTCCCGTTCGATGCATACGGGACCGTAGATCACACGAAGAACTTTTCTCTCGAACCGACTCAAAATGCTCTCATCCGCTTGTGTCAAAGTCCATGCTTCCGCACCGTACAGCAGGACGGGGATGATAAGGGTCTTATAGAGCAACACCTTGTTCCCTCGAGAGAGAGGACTTTACCACTCAATTGCTTTCTTAGTCCAAAGAAACAGCGGTTAGCAAGAGTTATTCTGCGTTTGATCTCAGCGCTGACGTTGTTTTCTGCGTTTACAGCGGAGCCTAGGTAGACGAAGTCCTTGACCTCAAAGTTAGTTCTGTCGATGGTGACGTTTCGACCAAGACGTTCGGTGTTGTATGTCCTTTCTTGACGACAGCATGTACTTTGTTTTGCCCTCATTAACCTTTAAACCCATTTTTGCCGCCTCTGGCTCAATACCCACCAAAGCCCCATTGACATCGCGCTGAGTTCTTCCGATTATGTCAATGTCATCAGCATATGCCAGTAATTGGACAGACTTTTGAAAGATAGTTCCTCTAGTGTTGACGTGTGAGCTCTGCAATATTCTTTCAAGCACGATGTTAAAAAGATCGCATGACAGCGCATCGCATTGTCTAAAGCCTTTTTTGACATCAAAAGGTTCTGTTAAGTTGTTTCCAACCTTTATGGAGCAGCGTGAATTCTCCATGGGCATCGTGCACAAACGGATGAGTTTGGCAGGGATGCCAAAACTAGACATGGCTCTATACAGCTCGTCCCTGTAGATGCTGTCATATGCGGCCTTGAAATCGATGAAAAGATGGTGGATGTCGATTTGGTGTTCTTGACTTCGTCGTTTATATCGAATGGTTCATAATGCCTGACTGCGGAATTCAGTTCTTCATCGCCGTTATACAGACTGTAGAAGTGGTCCTTCCATATCCTCAGCATTAACGCGGTTCCACTATGATGTTTCCACTTTCGTCTTTGCAGCCTTCGGTTCTAGGTTTATGTACCTGTGAATTTCGTTTCACTTGTTCATAAAACTTTCGAACCTCATTCCTGCTTTTATACCTCTCAACATCTTCGACCGCACGCTTCTCATGTAATCTCTTTTTCCTTCTGAGAAGTCGGCGTTCCTCTCGCCTCTTCTGCTCATAGAGCTCATGAGCAGCTCTCGTCCTTTTCTGCAGTGCCGCTTTGCGTGCCTGTTGTTTGGCTGCATTTGCCTGCCGACATTCCTCATCAAACCAGGGGTTCCTTGATGGTGGCTCCTTGAAACCCTGCGCATCAGAGGCGGCTTCTCTGATTGCATCTTGGCAATGTTGCCACTGGTTTTCGATACCTTTTGTTGGCGGCAGAGAACTTCGAGAGAGGTTACTTGTAACTCGGTCGGAAAAGTATTTGGCAATCTCTGGCCATTGTAGCCGTTCGACGTTGTACCTTCTCCAAGCACCTCCTTGTTTTGCCTTGGGTCTGGAAATCCGAAGTGCTACCTTGGCTACAACAAGGTAGTGGTCCGAGTAGATGTTCGCTCCTCGGAAAGTTCGGACATCCAAAATGCAGGAAGCGTGTCTGGCGTCGGTCGCAACATCGTAGCTATGACACTGCTCATATGTTTTGTCTAGGAGCTCGAAGAACATATCTTTGGTGTTGTCGCCTTTCTCTTCTGTGGGGGCGTGCGTGCATATCAGGCTAATGTTGCCGAATTTAGCCTTGATGCGTATGGTCATGAGGCAATCATTGATGCACCTATAGCTCAAGACTTCTTGCCTTAGTCTAGCTCCAATGACGAAGCCGCATCCAAATAAGCGCTGTTGGTTTTCGTGGTAGCAGTCACCATAGTAAATACCGCAGTTTTTCATCCTCTTTTTGCCCGGGCCATCCCATCGTATTTCCTGGATGGCGGTTATGTCTGCTTTATAGCGGTCTAGAGCCTTTGCTAATTCACGTGCATATCCGAAGTTCGTTGTCCTTAATTCGTTTGCGTTGCGTAAATCCGTCCGTACCCGAAGCATGTTGGTGCTTCGCAACTATGAAAGCTTTTAAGTGGCCATGAAGTCACCCCAACGGCACAACCCCCAACCTGGAGGGCCATATCCTATGTATAACTCCAAAGGATGGGGAGCCGGATAAAACCGCTCCTTATAGGCCTGGGCTCCGAATGAGTCGAAGAAGCCCTATAAGGTGTTTACTAAGTAGTTCAAAGTTACTGGAACTGTAGACGCCACCGTTGATTCCATCCTCCCCTGGCGTCTGGATAAGGCGAGGTGCCTTAGTGGAAACACCTCTCCACACCTCCCTCGGTTGCTGCCCCCAACAACTTTCCACTGGGGTTGGAACCCAATCTCCAGTTGAGGTAATATGCACCCGATGTTAACCACGGGGAGTTGAGAGTAGGAGTTGATAGCCAACTCAATTAAATAGAACTACAATGGTTTTGTTGTTTTTATTTTAAAGTATATTTCTTCATTCTCAAAATCTTCTTAAAGCACGATATGTTGATGTGGCAAAATCACCATTTTTGTAGCAGGTTTTAGCAATTTGTACGCGTTATGCGATAGTTAAGCGATGCATTTTCAGAAATGAGAAAAAAATCCAGCCCTTGAAATTTCAAAATGGATTTAGTTAGTTATCTTCAATCTCATCTGTCTT
The DNA here is from genome assembly GCF_945859685.1 of Eupeodes corollae. Classification (NCBI taxonomy): domain Eukaryota; kingdom Metazoa; phylum Arthropoda; class Insecta; order Diptera; family Syrphidae; genus Eupeodes; species Eupeodes corollae. The sequence goes on from NC_079147.1 coordinate 98,035,327, forward strand.
CTATAATATCCAAGCAGAGCATTTAACAAATCCACTCTTCTTAAGCGCCGATTGTGGCCATAGCACATTTTTTTTGTCAGAAAAAGGTTTAATTCCGACGTTTGTTGAACCCAAGTTTACAATTATGTGTTAGTATCACTTAAAAAGTATCGACATTTCATCAATTAGTTAACTTTTTAACTTATGTGCGTTTCTTTTTCTTCAGGAACCTTTTTCCAAGGAATAAGATTGACATTAATCGTACCTCACGTCTTTTGGTTATTTATTTTTGGATTAAAAACAATTCTTCTGTTCTTGAGAATAATAAGTAGTTACTCGTAAGTGAAGAAATAATTAAGTTATTTTAATTCAGCTCTTAAATAATATTTATCTGAACTTAACCTTAATCTTAATGCCTTTTAACATATACTGTTGGTTCAACCAATTAATTAATTTAATTTTGTTAATAATCTTTCTTTAATAGCTTCAAGCGTTTTTTCTATTTTAGGTAAAATTTTAATTTGACAAATAAGCTCAACTTCACTTGCTAGTTAGTGTCTTTTTCAAAATGGTAGAATTAATGCATATGGCTAAACTTCCGGTGTTCAATAGTTAAACGTTTAAGAGTGAGATAGATATTAAGCTAGTATTATATATTGCGCCTTTTCTTGGAATTAAAGAAATAGTGGTGCCATGAAAGGTGGTTCCAAGTTCGCTTAACAATATACAAACAATTTATTGATTTAACGACATTATTTAAAACTTCAGAAATAATGCTGGGTGTTCGACTTTCACCTGAAATTGTGACGCAATGAAAGACAAATTTTAAAAGCGTAAGTTTTATAAATTTTACAAAAAGAACATTCTAATTGTTTAATTAAAAGTCGTTGAATTAAAAATTGAACAGTTCACGTTATTGAATTATTTTTATAATTTGTTTAAGTTTTTAAACTTCATTCAAAATGAATCATAATCGTCAACACAATTATAAACAGAAATAAACATCGTGACGCAATAGCAGACGCCATGTCACGCCAGCCAAACTCATAACTTCACAAATCCACATTCGACTCGTATAAAATTCATATTATTAAAAAATTTATAAACTGACATATTTCGTACACATATAAAAGTTAAGGGGAGAACTTAAATACAAAAATAAAATAAAAAAAAAAAAACAACTATATAATGTACATCATTCACTATAGAAAAAGATATTTATCCTTGTTTCGAACGTGATGTGGATAAATAAAAGTTTGTCAGCTGTGGACATCTGCCTCGTGAATCATTTTTCTTATATTTTTTAACATCGATACTTTCACAGTGTTTTTTATTTTATCCACTTTTTTATTCTTACATAAACATTCTCGTATCTTTTGTTTTTATTCGCCTGTGGTAATTTTTGTCTTTTCCTAAGGTGATATGATTGCAGGAGAATTTTCAAGGATTTTGAAGGGACATCTTTGAAATCAAAAGCGTTACCAATCATAGTAAAATTTAAAATGATATCTTAACTTAGTGAAGCTGAGAAAAACTTTGGAATATATTTTACTTTTTCTGTTGAGGTAAGGTCGTGTGTGAACTAGGGCTTCACCCAACAAACTTCTTCATCTAGCTCGGTCCCTAGCTAGATGTCCCGGTTTCAAGCTTCAAGTTGGATCAGGTCACTTTCCACCAGTGCGCGCCACCTGATTCGTAGTCTTCCTTTATTGCGCTGTCCTGTGGGTGTGGGTTCAAAGACTTTCCGGGCCGGATTATTGGGTTCCATTCGCTCTACGTGACACAGCCATGCTTCTGCACCGTATAGCAGTTTTAGAGCGACACCTTGGTGCTTCGAGAGAGGGCTTTGCCACTCAATTGCTTTCTTAGCTCAAAGAAACAGCGGCTAGAAAGAGTTATTCTTCGTTTGATCTCAGCGCTGTTGTTGTTTTCTACCTTTAAAGCGGACCCTAGGTAGACGAAGTGCTTGACTACCTCAAAGTTACGCCTGTCGATGGTGACGTTTTGACCAAGCCGTCGGTGTTGTAGGTCCGCTTGAAGATCATTTAAAAACAGAACTAAAAGCAGAAGAGAGCTTAGCACACAACCTTGTCGAACACCTTTTTTAGTGGTGAATTTAGAAGAAGAAAGATTATAAACTTGGTAAACAGAAGAATAGTTGGTTCTGTATGCAGCTTGAAATTCATTGATGATCTTTTTTTTTTAACCAAGCTGACAGTCTGTTCAGGGTTCAGATCTTTTGATAAATATATCTCGTGCAGCTCAATGGGGTAATTTAAGTCTGCAACATGTTGCTAAAAAAGAGCGTATAAACTAGTAGCTGAATCATTTGGTTGCGAGAGTAAGCTTTAAAAATGCATTTTAAATTCAATTAATTATACTGACGTTGTGGTTTTAATCGACTGCCCGCGTATTTGCTTAGCAATCTTGCACCACTCTCAGGCTGAAGAAACAGATTCAAGATTCCTAGTAAGTCTAACGAAATAAGATTTTTAGTCTTACATAAAATCCGAGCTAGGACATAATTCCAATTTTAGTTTTCTTAAGGTTTTAATTTAAGAGCATTTTTCCTGGCCATAAAACAAGCTAAATCAAACCATGTTTTTATTGTTGCATATGAGATCCGTTTGCTTCATAAGCACAGCTTTTAATTGCTTGGCAGAGTTCTTCAATTGAGCCTGTTGGGATTATGATGGTGGGTACAAGTGACTCGAGTTTATTTTTGTAATTTTATAATCCAATATGTTCACTTCAAGTCAGTTTAGAATATGTTTCTCGAATAATTTTATCCAAGCATGTAAGCTTAAAAATATGTATATTTTTGCAAATCAAAATACATATCGTGTACATCTTGATTTTTCCGGTCGATTTAGAATTGGCCGCCAAGGTCCCTGTAAATGATCAGTCTTATTGCAGCTCCAGCATCGTGCTGGTCGGCCATACAGTCTCCTTTCCACAGTTGCCTTCTGACAAAAGCATTCTTGGACTTCTAATTTTCTACGTGAGGCACGTTTTGGGAAGCTTGTTCTGCAGCTTCCATCGTCAGAGCGAAAGCCAATGCTTGTGGAAGTGTTCGCTTTCCGGCAGTGCAGATAGCCCTTTGGAGATTTATATCGCCTTTAGCTCTCACAAAGGCTTCAACAGAAAGTTCAATCATTATCTCGTTAGCAGCTGTTGGATATGCCAGGTGAACCAATTGCTCGATATCTTAAGCTGCTGCAAGGTTTCACCTTTTTTCTGTTTCCTATTGTTAAGCTGAACTCGTAAGACTTCTGTCATGTGGCTATTCCCAAACCGCTGTTCGATTGCGTTTACCAGAACTGTGAAGTCTTCTCTGCTGGGATGGCTTGTAGTAGTTCAGCAGCAGATCCTCTTAAAGCAAGCGTAAGAGTAATTAATTGTTCGTGATCGTCCCAGCCGTTTCTTAATGCTGCTGCTTCAAACTGTTTCTTGTAGATTGACCACGGAATTTAACCATCAAAGCTTGGACGGTTGACTTCTCTCTTCTTTGAGCACTCACCAGAAGTTTCTCGAGCTTTTATCTTACGCACTTTTACTAGTTCATTTGTGATGGTTTCGATTTGTTCGTTCATTTTCTCGAAACGCGCATTTTTTTTCGACGCGCTCTTTGAGAGCATTTATTTTTCCTTCGAAGACCGCAAACCTGCCTTCTTAAAGGTTTCTCTGTTCGTCGATATCATACAATTGGAGCCAAAAATATTAGGTTATCATTGAACGGTAGCGATCCCCATTCACAGTAACGTGGCGGTCTTGATGATCGAGGAAGAAGTACGGGATACGCAAGTATTGTTTATTGACGAAGCCATTTAGCCAGAAATGAGCCTCATCGCTTTTCGATGAAAATCAATATTCTCGACACTACGGGTAGTTCTATGTGTCACTGGCAGGGGAACATTTTGTACTGTGTCTGTGGATTCAAATTTTTCCACAAGACGCTCAATTGCTGATCTGCTAGGACGATTATGACGACCATTAATTGGACGTAGCGCTCTTAAAGTTAAGGCCACTAACTCCAAATTTCTATAGTAAATTGTAAAAATTTCGACTCGTTGTCGGCTCGTATATCTTTCCATCATTAATTGGCAAACTTTACTAAAGAGGAAGAGAAATGTCAAAAGAGCGGCAAGAAATATGGCGTCATTTGCTGTCCCTGTAGCTTTACTTTTGTAGCGTTCCTGTTAAGACTCTGTACTTTGCGAAAAGAACTGCTAAGAGTATCAACAATACAAACAATTTTTAACTAATAGGTATTTGGCTATTGTCAGTTTTAGTCATAACACTAACTGGTCTCAAAATGCTGTTAATTCTGACCTTGATTTAGCAACTGCTATGATAATTTACTATTTTTTTCTTGTCAATAATAATACTTCGAATTTTTGTTTCTATTAATTTGTAATATGAATAAATAACAGCTGTTCAAATTTGCAAAACAATTAATTTAGTCAAATACATGCCTATGTTTTATTCTCTGCAGTACAAACGAAATTCAGGATATTTTCAAAGGAATTTACCATAGTTCCACATTTTTTTTTTTGACAGGAATAAATCTTCAAAAGACACTTGGCAGTATTCGACACCAAGTAGTGCCGGACTCTTAACCACTAAAACTACCTCCTCATCAGGACCAATCTTAAAGCATCGACTTCCGATTTTTCTTTCTTAATTTTGTACAATCACTTTGGGGGAAGTTTAAACTTTTAATACTTTCCCATGTTTTTTTAGAACATAAGCTCATGAGGCTTGGTTCTTCTTAATCTCCGAACATGGTTTCTTATATTCAAGACGAACTCCATTTCAGAATTAGTATGACTTTGCAGTCTCTGGTTGTGCGATACAGCGTATTTTTAACAACTTCTGTAACCATTTCTATTTGTAAGTCACGATGTAGATCGGTATTTCTTATGTACCAAGGTGCATTAACTATTCCACAAAGGACTTTGTTTTGGAATTTTGGGATGATTTCGGTATTTGTTTTCTTTGTACAGCCCCATAGTTAGATTCCATAGGTCCAAACAGGCTTTAGTACTTGATTATACAGCTTTATTTTGTTTTGGATTGATAAATCAGAGTTGTTACCAAGCAACCAGTACATTTTTCTATATTTCAAGTTTAGTTCTTCTCTTTTCTTTTTGATGTGCTCTTTCCACTTAAGCTTTGCATCCAAAGTCACTCCAAGGTATTTGGCCATCTTGGCGTAAGGTACAGCTTGAATATCAATGATTATTGGAACATTGTTTATCTTTTATTTGTAAAGTTTATATGTGAAGATTTTGTTTCATTGAGTTTGATGCGTCATTTTTCGGTCCAAGCTTTCACTGTTTCGACGGCATTTTGTAGTTTTACTGCTGCCTTAGAGACACGTTTGTCGAGTACCAAAATTGCGGTATCATCTGCAAAAGTAGCCATTATGGTGTGATTACCAACTGGAATATCCCTTGTGTATAGTAAATACAGGGTAGGACCTAGGACACTTCCTTGTGGCCTGGGAAGATCCCTTTGCAGTTTGTACTCAAGTCCCTCATGCCAAAGCTTGTCAAAAGCTTGAGCAACATCTAAGAAAATAGCTGAACATACTTATTTTTCTTCTAATGCTTTTTCTATTACATCCGATATTCTATGAACTTGGTCTATCGTCAAATGTTTATTTCTAAAGCCAAGCTGATGTTTGGGATTAACCTTCTTTCTTCTATGATTTTGCTAAGTCTCTTCAGAAGCAGTTTTTCAAAAACTTTTGCCATAATTGGTATAAGCGATATTGGTCTGTAAGCCGTCACTTCTGTAGGTGGTTTACCTTGCTTTGGTATAACAATTACTTCGGAAATTTTCCAATGGTGCGGGACATACCGTTGCTTAATGCATGCATTTATTATATATGGGAGTTTTATGAAGGCTTTCAATGGCATTCCTTTTATAACCTGAGCAGTAGTTAGAACGTTACCTGGTGATTTTTTATTAAGTAGTTGATGTAAACACATACTTTTTATTTCTTTAAGTCTTACAATTGGTATTTCACTTTCATCTATCTTATCAACAAACTTTAAGCTATTTTCAGCCGCGTTTGATGAGTATGGCTTAAAAACATTTGCAAGAGGTTCAGCGAAAAGGTTAGCTTTTTCTTTCGGGTTACCGATCCATTTCCCATATTGAGATTTCAAGGGCAAGTTTTGTAACTGCGGTCTTTTCAGGCGCTTGGCTACTTTTCATAGCGAAAAATCAGTTGAAGCATCAGTCGTTCAATTCCTTAGGAATGTACTGAGTGAATCATTTTTGAATTTGTAAATTTGTTTTTTAAGATTGTTGCTTATACGCTTAAACGTTGTTTTATCATCTGGAAATCTACTATTTTGCCAATTTCTTCGAGCTCTTCTTTTCTCTATTATCAACTCTCTTATCTCTAAAGAATATTTTATTTCATTTTGTCTTCTACTAGAAAATGTTGGAGTTCTTTCTTCAGCGGCCTGTTGCACTTCAGTAATAAATTGTTCCACTTCATGGTCAATTTGCTCGATTGTATCCATGGGAGATCTTAAAATTATAAAACTTAAAAGCCTTTCTGTAAAATCACTCCAGTTTGTTTTCTTATTTACAAGCTTTGGAGTACTTTTTTCTAGTACTTCCGATTCACTTAGTGATAGAATCACTGGAGTATGATCTGATGACAGGTCATAATTACCTTAAACACTAATGTGATTTCGTTTGATTCCTTCAGCTCCGAAAAAGTCAATAAGGTCTGGTATTTTGTTAGTATCGGAAGGCCAGTAAGTTGGCGACCTGGAGGAATAGAATTCGCAATTGTATTTACGGCCTGCTTGGAAAAGTCTTTTGCCTTTTGTTGATGTAATACTTGAACCCCAATGGGTGTGTTTCGCATTGAAGTCCCCGCCAACAAGAAAGTTATGCCCAAGAAGATTAAATAGATCTGTATAGTCATCTTCTGTCGGGTAGCGCCCTGGTGGGCAGTATATAGCTGCTATCTTAAACTCTTTCTTTTTCGTACCAAAACTAATAGTTGTTACTTGCATATTTTCACTAGTAAACTTGGCTACTTCATAATGTTTTAAGCTTTCTTTTATAAGAATCGCCAATCCGCCTCTTGCCTTGTCAGCTGGATGTGGAGCGTGGTAACATGAATAGTTTACTATTACATTATCTAGACTTTGCCCATTGGAGAAATGAGTTTCGGACACCAGGCAAATATCGATATGTTCTGGATCTAAAATGATTTTTAATTCGGATGAATGTTGTGTAAGACCGTTTTTATTCCATGTAGCGATTTTAAGTGTTCTGTTCATGATTATTTTTTAAGCGAAAAGCTTACAGTTTGATATTCAAATCTTGTTTATCAATTCTTTTAAGAATAAGTTGTAGCATTTCTTTTATGGAAGTCTCTTCATTCTTCCGCACATTTTTAACAATCTGAGAATAGGCTTTATTTTCATCACATTTACTTTGAACAGCCTTTTTAGGCGGTTCCTTCTTAGTATTGTTTCAGCAGTTAAATCGGTATTTACTGTGTTTCTGGGATTGTCTCTAGCAGATGTAGTTTTGCTTCTGAACCCTTAGAATTTTTTAGCAACTGGGCAGCCTCTATAGCTTGCCGGGTGATTACCCTTGCAGTTCACACACTTTGCTTTCTGATTCTAATAGGACAATTTTTAGTTGCATGTTTTCCTTCGCACTTTACACAAGCAAACTCTCGGTTGCAGTATTTTTGGGTATGACCAAAAGCTTGGCAACTTTTGCACTGCGGAACAACTTTAGATTTTCGGAGTGGTTCAATTTTAATAGCTATGCCCAAGATCGATCTTTCTTTATAAATCTCCTCGAGACTTTGTTTGTAGTCAAAAGTTAGCATGAATAAAGGCTGTAACCTCTTACTTGTTATCGATTCTCCAGAGTAGTTTTTAATTGTATCATTCCTAAATAGACTGACTGCATCAAGGGCTTGGAAGCGTTTTTGTTCAAGACCTTCTACTACTTCCTCGGGAGAGCACGAGGAATGAAGACCTCTGGCTACTACTTTTATTGACCTTGTAGCTTTGTTCTCATATGAGTGCCATTGTATTTGGTGTTTGCTCAGTTCTTCAGTGACAGATCTATACTCGTCAGCTTCTTCGACTGTGACTTTCCAGTTGTCTTTGTTGTACGATGTGTATTTGCAAGCTTTTTCAGTACATTTTTCTATTATTTTCTTAAGATCTCCAATAATTGCAGATCCTGAGATCATAATTGGTGGTGGTGTAATTTTTTTGCTGCCTTTAGCGTGAGATATTGATTTAACAACAGCTACCACTTTAGTTCCTGTAATCAACTCTTTGTTATTTTCGGTTTTAGAGCTTTTCTGATTTCTTGAACGAGTCTCGGGACTACGTTTACGTTTCTTTGTGGTATGCTTATTTTTCTTTTTCTCAGTTCCAAATAAAAAAAAAGATTTATTTATATTAAACTCAAATGCATATTTCCTAAAATCCTTGCTTTGGTATAACAATTACTTCGGAAATTTTCCAATGGTGCGGGACATACCGTTGCTTAATGCATGCATTTATTATATATGGGAGTTTTATGAAGGCTTTCAATGGCATTCCTTTTATAACCTGAGCAGTAGTTAGAACGTTACCTGGTGATTTTTTATTAAGTAGTTGATGTAAACACATACTTTTTATTTCTTTAAGTCTTACAATTGGTATTTCACTTTCATCTATCTTATCAACAAACTTTAAGCTATTTTCAGCCGCGTTTGATGAGTATGGCTTAAAAACATTTGCAAGAGGTTCAGCGAAAAGGTTAGCTTTTTCTTTCGGGTTACCGATCCATTTCCCATATTGAGATTTCAAGGGCAAGTTTTGTAACTGCGGTCTTTTCAGGCGCTTGGCTACTTTTCATAGCGAAAAATCAGTTGAAGCATCAGTCGTTCAATTCCTTAGGAATGTACTGAGTGAATCATTTTTGAATTTGTAAATTTGTTTTTTAAGATTGTTGCTTATACGCTTAAACGTTGTTTTATCATCTGGAAATCTACTATTTTGCCAATTTCTTCGAGCTCTTCTTTTCTCTATTATCAACTCTCTTATCTCTAAAGAATATTTTATTTCATTTTGTCTTCTACTAGAAAATGTTGGAGTTCTTTCTTCAGCGGCCTGTTGCACTTCAGTAATAAATTGTTCCACTTCATGGTCAATTTGCTCGATTGTATCCATGGGAGATCTTAAAATTATAAAACTTAAAAGCCTTTCTGTAAAATCACTCCAGTTTGTTTTCTTATTTACAAGCTTTGGAGTACTTTTTTCTAGTACTTCCGATTCACTTAGTGATAGAATCACTGGAGTATGATCTGATGACAGGTCATAATTACCTTAAACACTAATGTGATTTCGTTTGATTCCTTCAGCTCCGAAAAAGTCAATAAGGTCTGGTATTTTGTTAGTATCGGAAGGCCAGTAAGTTGGCGACCTGGAGGAATAGAATTCGCAATTGTATTTACGGCCTGCTTGGAAAAGTCTTTTGCCTTTTGTTGATGTAATACTTGAACCCCAATGGGTGTGTTTCGCATTGAAGTCCCCGCCAACAAGAAAGTTATGCCCAAGAAGATTAAATAGATCTGTATAGTCATCTTCTGTCGGGTAGCGCCCTGGTGGGCAGTATATAGCTGCTATCTTAAACTCTTTCTTTTTCGTACCAAAACTAATAGTTGTTACTTGCATATTTTCACTAGTAAACTTGGCTACTTCATAATGTTTTAAGCTTTCTTTTATAAGAATCGCCAATCCGCCTCTTGCCTTGTCAGCTGGATGTGGAGCGTGGTAACATGAATAGTTTACTATTACATTATCTAGACTTTGCCCATTGGAGAAATGAGTTTCGGACACCAGGCAAATATCGATATGTTCTGGATCTAAAATGATTTTTAATTCGGATGAATGTTGTGTAAGACCGTTTTTATTCCATGTAGCGATTTTAAGTGTTCTGTTCATGATTATTTTTTAAGCGAAAAGCTTACAGTTTGATATTCAAATCTTGTTTATCAATTCTTTTAAGAATAAGTTGTAGCATTTCTTTTATGGAAGTCTCTTCATTCTTCCGCACATTTTTAACAATCTGAGAATAGGCTTTATTTTCATCACATTTACTTTGAACAGCCTTTTTAGGCGGTTCCTTCTTAGTATTGTTTCAGCAGTTAAATCGGTATTTACTGTGTTTCTGGGATTGTCTCTAGCAGATGTAGTTTTGCTTCTGAACCCTTAGAATTTTTTAGCAACTGGGCAGCCTCTATAGCTTGCCGGGTGATTACCCTTGCAGTTCACACACTTTGCTTTCTGATTCTAATAGGACAATTTTTAGTTGCATGTTTTCCTTCGCACTTTACACAAGCAAACTCTCGGTTGCAGTATTTTTGGGTATGACCAAAAGCTTGGCAACTTTTGCACTGCGGAACAACTTTAGATTTTCGGAGTGGTTCAATTTTAATAGCTATGCCCAAGATCGATCTTTCTTTATAAATCTCCTCGAGACTTTGTTTGTAGTCAAAAGTTAGCATGAATAAAGGCTGTAACCTCTTACTTGTTATCGATTCTCCAGAGTAGTTTTTAATTGTATCATTCCTAAATAGACTGACTGCATCAAGGGCTTGGAAGCGTTTTTGTTCAAGACCTTCTACTACTTCCTCGGGAGAGCACGAGGAATGAAGACCTCTGGCTACTACTTTTATTGACCTTGTAGCTTTGTTCTCATATGAGTGCCATTGTATTTGGTGTTTGCTCAGTTCTTCAGTGACAGATCTATACTCGTCAGCTTCTTCGACTGTGACTTTCCAGTTGTCTTTGTTGTACGATGTGTATTTGCAAGCTTTTTCAGTACATTTTTCTATTATTTTCTTAAGATCTCCAATAATTGCAGATCCTGAGATCATAATTGGTGGTGGTGTAATTTTTTTGCTGCCTTTAGCGTGAGATATTGATTTAACAACAGCTACCACTTTAGTTCCTGTAATCAACTCTTTGTTATTTTCGGTTTTAGAGCTTTTCTGATTTCTTGAACGAGTCTCGGGACTACGTTTACGTTTCTTTGTGGTATGCTTATTTTTCTTTTTCTCAGTTCCAAATAAAAAAAAAGATTTATTTATATTAAACTCAAATGCATATTTCCTAAAATCATAATTTATTTTAAATTTACTAAAGTGTTTCTTTTTTCCTTCCTCAATTTTTGTTTTTTTTTTTGAAGATAACAAAAATATATTTTAGTCCTTGCATTATCTTAATGTCCCAAAGGACTATCAAGTGAAAGACTTTTTCTAACGTATAGACAAAAACAACAATATACACCCACCTTGGTTGATACAATACGAGGGGAGATGGTCGAAGAAATATTCAAAAGAGGCTAAAAAGTTGTCTCGCCTTACCCTCCGTGTGCTATCAACAATGCCACAATAATAAGTCAACAAAACGAGCAAAAACGAAATATTGGTTAAGAGAAATCTTAACCAAACCATCACATCACCAGAGACCAGACCAGACCAGCCCAGCACTAGTACTAGCACCATAATCCAGGATCTAAGAATTCAGGAATAAGAACCATAAGAAGACGAATTTCCTCCTAAACAAGCAAATTTCGTGCCAAGTCGAATGGAGTATCCTTGATGTTGCCTCATTCATGAAATTGCATTCGTTGCAAGATTATGCCGGTTTAAGCTTATTTCAATTTTGGCAAAAATTTGCAGCATTTGCTCCTCTCCGACCAGAAGGACCAGCATGACCAACAACCAAACACCCGGCAACCCACGACGACCGAAAACCGAAGACCGACAACGATGAAGTGATGGCTATGGCGATGGCGATGGCGATGACGATGGAAGCGGGCGCTACAACTCAACTGATGCTGTAGATTTAGTTGGTGGTTGTCTTATGTCTTATGTCTTTGTCGTTGCTGGAATAACGCCACTGCTCCGGGCCATCACGTCACTCCAAAATGTACTCATGGGATGGAAATGCAATCTTTTCGTGTCATCAAGAAAACTGAAAAATGTTGGTCCAAAGCCAGAAACATAAAAGGGAAAATAATAATAATAATAATACGCTTTGCGGGCAGTCGGCTTTGGCTTATCCAAAAATCCGTGTCTTGTCGTGTCGACTATTCCGACTGCCGAGGAACTGAGTCAAGTAAGCAGAGCTAGAGTCAGAGTCAAGCCGTGCAAAAAGCCTTACGAATCGTTTTAGTTCAAGCACAAATTTAATGGAAGCATCAGACTACCAACGACGACGACGACGCGACACGACACGACAACGAGTACAAGTCTATTGTTTTGCCATTGCAGATGTTTGCAGGTTGCCTATAGACGAATGATGGGTCATGGTAAATATTATCAAAGAGCTCACTCTCTCTCTCACTCTTTCGTCTTTTGTTTAGGATCAGATGAAATGACGACCTATGTTACGAGGTCCTTAAAATGGAAGAAATGTCATTTGTTGGCAATTTGAAGACATCAACTTTTGCTGAAGAAAATATGTTCCAATGTTTTGTATTCAAGAAGCAAGTTCTCAATGAGAGACAGTATAGAATCAAGATGGCCTTATTTCAATCAAATATGAACCATGTTAAGAAATTGGCGCTTGAAGATTGTTTTCTTTTTCTTGTGGGTGTTCTTATATTTCATGAACTCAAATATAGTAGGAAAATATGTGTAAATCGGATTTGGCCACTTAAATTGATTCCAAGTTCTTGATAAGGAATGATTGACATTTCAAAACCATACCAAGTTGAAAACTAAATCAGTTTCAGTCTGAAAGTATAAATTTTGATGCTTTCGCCCTCATTCAAACTGTTGTATTGTTTAATACGATTGATTTGCGATTTGGCAAAGGAAGAAATTCAAAACTGAAAATTCACTTTTTTTAAATATTCCAAGGAATCGCAAGTCGTAGAAGTTATGAACTTATATGGTATTTGAGGAGATGCACTGTAGTTATTTTAGTTTTTGAGATTCAACTGACGACTCTGGAAGATTTTTAAACTGGTTTGCGATTTCAAATTATTTTTTGACTCACGCGTTCAGCTTTTCTATTGAAACTGCATTTGAACATATCTTCTAATTTTGGAATAAATAAGTTTATAAATTGGTTTTGACAGCTCATGCACATTGTGGAATTTTATTTTCAATATACACTGAGTTATAAAAAAAGTGGTGCACCTTGAAATTTTGCAACATTTTGAAGTAACTTAAACGTTTTTCTGGTAAAGTTTTGTTTAATAACATAAAAGTAAGTCATTCATGTAAAACAAAAACAAAAAAATAGGAAGAACTTAGAAATAAACAACAAATATTTAGTAGTATTTAGTATTTATTAATCATGATTAGCTAAAATTGTAGGAACATAAATTCTTATTTATAATACAGCTTTAAAGTTTACAGCAGCTACGGCATTTTGTATCACAATAAATATAAGTTAAAATGTTAAAACATCAAATTACAAAAAGAAAGAAAGAGAATAATAATAACAAAAATATTAATAAGAATAGGTATACTTACTTACTTACTTAAGGTGGCGCTACAGTCCGGGGCGGTACTGGGCCTCAACCAACAAGCGTCTCCAGCCAGCTCACTCCCTAGCTAGCTGTCTCCAGTTTCGCACGCCAAGTTGGTTGAGGTCCTCTCCCACCTGCGTGCTCCACCTGAGTCGCGGTCTTCCTCTACTACGTCTTCCCTCGGGATTGGATTCGAAGACCTTCCGGGATGGAGCGTTGATGTCCATCTGCTCTACATGACCTAGCCATCTAAACCGTTGGACTTTAATTCTGCTAACTAGGTCAGTGTCGCTGTACAGCCCGTACAGTTCGTCGTTATATCTTCTCCTCCATTCTACATCTATGCGTACGGGACCAAAAATCACCCGAAGAATTTTTCTCTCGAAGCATCCTAAGACGCTCTCATCTTTCTTTGACAGGGTCCAGTCCTCAACGCCATAAATGAGAACCGGGATGATGAGTGTCTTATAGATGGTGATTTTACATGCTCGAGAGAGGACTTTACTTCTCAATTGCCTTCTAAGTCCAAAGAAGCAGCGATTTGCAAGAGTTATTCTTCGTTTGATTTCAGCGCTGGTGTCGTTGTTTGCATTAGCAGCGGTGCCTAGGTAGACAAATCCCTTAACTACCTCAAAGTTATAGCTGTCCATGGTGACGTTTTTTCCAAAACGTCGTCGTTCAGTGTCCTTTTTTGATGACAGCATATACTTGGTCTTGCCCTCATTGACCACTAAACCCATCTTCTTCGTTTCCGTCGCAATGCTCAAAAACGCTCCACTGACATCACGCTTTGATCTTCCAATTATGTCAATATCATCTGCGTATCCGAGCAATTGGATGGACCTTTGGAAGATTGTGCCTCTAGTGTTGACGGTTGAGTGTTGCACAATTCTTTCCAGAGCGATTATGAAGAAGTCGCATGACAGTGCATCGCCTTGTCTAAATCCTTTTTTGACATCAAATGCATCGGTGAGATCTTTTCCGACCTTGATAGAGCAGCGTACATTCTCCATTGTCATTTCGCACAAACGGATAAGTTTGACAGGGATGCCAAAACTAGACATTGCTCTGTCATACGCGGCTTTAAGTCGAAACCCAATTTTAGTAGAATTATTTAAAAAATTTTATTTCTTATACATATACAACAATACAGATTATATTTTTCTAAGACCATTTTCCAATGTTGAAAACAAAATTAGGACAGTATGATATTATTATTTTGTAGTCAAAACCCTCGATTAGTCACGTGATATGGACATCGAACATAAAACTTTACCAATTTTGTGTAGTTCTTTTTGTAGATTTTATTTTTTTTTTAAACATGGACGTTTGGTTTTTACACAAATTTTACTGAATGTTGAAAACAAATTTTGTATAAATTAGTTGAAAGCCATAATATATCTTTAATATTTGCCAAGATTTTGAGTCCTAAGTCAATTTTTACCAACTTTTAGTAATTTTTCTTTTAAGTTATTATTTTTTGTGTAAAAACCGTTATTTTTGTTTTTCTCAAATTTTTTCAAGACATCAACAAAAACATTATTTCTTCGTTGCATTAAATTATTCTGAGCATACCTAATATCAGTTTTTCCTTGTAAGACATTCAAAGTGACAAATATTTTTGTTTCATTTTTTTTTTTGATAGCCGTTGATAAAACATTCCTCAAAATTATAGTATTTTGGTATCATTTCACAATTTATAATATACTAGCAGACCCGACCACTCGTTGCTGTGGCTGAGTAATTAAGGAAGGACTTAATAGACAAAATTGAACACTAATTTACATAACATCTTTAATTTTATTTTATTAATAAATACTATGCTTAACATAAATTAAATAAAATCACAGTTAAAGTTTACTGAAGTGCCAATTGATGAACAATATTTTTGGTCAGCCTGTCTTTTGTCAACACAAATAAACTCGATGGTCTCCCTACACGTGAACAGGCCACGTATTATTGCCCATGAGAGAAACATGTATTCTCTAAGTCTAAGCCGCAAATAGACATTGTTTGTCCTTGTGATTTGTTATTAGTCATCGCGAAAGCTAAACGGATAGGAAATTACAGTCTTTTGAAAGGTATTGGAGAATCTGACGGTATCATTGGAATGCGTGGTAACAGAATGATTTCTCTTTTAAACTTTCCTTCCAAAATAGTTGCTTCGAGAACATTTCCGATGATTTTTTGATTACCAAACGTGTACCGTTGCAATAGTTTAGGGGGGTTCAAATTACGGATCGGTGATCCAATTTTTAACCGAAGATTGTGTGGTGGCATTCCTCATATGTCTAAAGAATTCAAAAATTCGACAGTAGCGTCGATTGACTCAAACGACATTATATCGACTGGTAATAATTGTGGTAGTTAATTAGATCTACATCAACAATTACTGAGCCAATTGTGATTTAGATAGTTATTTATTATATCTGGGCAGACACTCTCAATCAGTTCATTTTTAGTTTCAACAACAGTACAGAAATTGTCTTATGCATTGGGTATCTTGATTAAATTCCACTTCACCGTTTCCAATATCTAATAGTGGCTGAGAAAATACTCGTGCTGTCGGATCATTTTGGAGTATTTAGTGTTTCGACGTTTCTCCATAAAAATGATTGTTTTAAACATGCATTGATATCATCAGCAAAAGTAAAGCGAGGAATCACTGGCAATGTTTGCCGAAAATCACCAGATAATAGTAGAATAGCTCCACCAAAAAGTCTGTCATTACTGTTTAAATCCTGCAAAGTTCTATTTAATGCTTCAAGTGAATGTTTATGAGCCATGGTACACTCATCCCAAATTATGATTTAACTCCTTTGTAACATTGTAGCCATTCCACTACTTTTCTTAATGTTACACATAGCATTTTGATTTTTACTAACTTAAGAGCAGAATGTGCTGTTGCTAATGCAATTTTCTTTTGTGACCGTACTTTTGCAAGGATCAACGATATCAAAAATGTTTTACCCGTTCCACCTGGTGCATCCAAGAAAAAGAAACCACTTTGTTTAGCATCAACAGCCAACATAATCCGATTGTATAAATTTTTTTGTTCGTCAGTTAATAATGGTTCATTATGAGCAACAATTGTAGCTAAATCAAGATTATTAAATTGTTCTTCTCGCTGCAAATTGCTATTCACTAAGTCTATAGCTGGACGATTAGGTGATGGCATACCATAAGTTATAAGTGATGATTTTGAGATCATAATACATAAGTTTTCAATTAATATCAATGCTTCATTATACATATCTGGTGAGAAATCTAGATTTGGATATTGGTTTGTTTGTTTAAGTCGGTATAGTATATCTTCAGTCATGTATTTTTTATATTTTTCCCACAGTATAGATGACTGAAAACATGTCGTCAAGATGAATGTATTCTTGCATGTTTCGTGGGTTACCGATGTAGCTTGAAAGTAAAATAACTGCACTGCCGATTTCATTGGTGTTTAAGTTTCCATCGATGTTTCAAACAAAAGCATCTCGTAAGTGGATGTATTCCTCTGATCGTAATTTAGCTTGGTTAAACCAAATAAATCGCAAACGTTCGCTTTCAATCTTAGCAAACATATCTACAACGTATTGATGATACAACTGACGATATCGAAGAATATAACTTTCGTGATTATGTCTAATCATTAATCGATGCTCGTAGTAATTCATTGAACTAACTTTTTTACTTAATTCATTACCATTGATTGGATCACACTGTTTGATATTGATGTGATATTCATCTTGTCCTTGCCAGAATATCAATGGGTACTGGAGTGCGTCATACAAACGGTGTATATCTGATCTACTCACTGTATTATCTCGGTCTGTAATTTTGATAGATCTGTTGTCAACTGGATCACCGACCATAATAATAGCAACTTCATCTACGGTTGGCGCATTGAATCTGCAAGCGTGCTCTCGTGATGGTACTCAGTCAGCTTTTATGACAATTTGTTAATTGTTATTTTTCAATTGTGATGATTATGGTTCTCTAAAAATATTTCCAACAATACTACAATTGCTCTCTCTTCTGCTTGTTCAATAAAATTATACTGGCATAGAGTTGTCACACGTTCCTCACAACTGCCCATGAAGTAAATTTTGAGAAATTTTGGATCTTCATTTGGCATTGGCATCAATATTCCAATTTTATGGTACACTTGGCCTTGTATTTTAAATGTTGTTTCAAAATTAGGACCATCAGATGAGAGATCGAAAATTTTAGATGCTCCAAATTATGTCATTTGAAAGCAAGAATCAAACGTTCGTGTCTTACGCAAAAATAATTTTGAATCATATGAAATGCAAGAAAGGAGCGATTTCAAGGGTTCAGGTGGAGTAGGAAGTAATGGCAATACAACTTTTCCGGATGCACAACACATGCCAGGTGTTTCATTGCGAAATTTTAACGCTTGGCAATACTTACATATTTTGTCTATCTCACCGAATGTAACTTTGGGATCAGCTGAGTTTTATTTCAAAGTCAAAATATATTTCCGAAAACATAATGATCATAACTCGTATAATTAGAACAGTAGATTTTATATTAAGTGTTTATTATTTGCAACATATATGTAAACAATTTAGACCATTACTCGAAATATAAACTTTCCTATATCTTAAGTTAGACGAAATTACACATAAATTGCCAACTTTCACCGAAATCTGTTGACTTGGTGAAGAGTTCATTGGGAACATACATATGACACTGGATTTTTATATATTAAGATTAAATGTTGTCGCTAGCCTTATTAGTTCGAGAGATATTTAGAGTCAACCAAAATTGCCCAGCGACCATTATTAACTTTGAATGTCTTTTCTGCATCTTTAAAAATTATGTAAAATATGGTAGTACCAACAATATTTCGGTCTGTAAAGTTGTTTTACCATTCAAATTTTCCAAGCCTTTAAAACCCTACCAATACTTGAATATTTTTCAAACATTCTTCATAGAATGCTATATTGAAAATGTATGCATAAAGGAATCATTTTGTTAGCACCCTAAAGTTTCATGGAAAACACTTTATTTTGTTTTATTACCTACGTAGTTCCAAATATTGACTACACATTTAAACACTGTCATACTTAAAGATACAATAGGTTTTTGGAATATAGATTCATGAAAAGCCCACACAACAAAACGACTATGCTAGCAGTAAACTGTCAGAGCCAACTTATAAAGGTACTACATCCACTTACCAAAACATAACAACTAATTTGTCATCTCTTCTAGGCCATGCTCTACTTCTATAAAATTGGTTCGTAAAAGATCCTTCCCTAAAACATAAACAAAAGAGCCAAGAAAAACTGTTTAAAAAAATGACACTGACGAATCTAGTCAACTATGTTATGTAGGACGACCCAAAATTCTTAATGTGGTTCAATTTGTTTTAGAAATATAATTTCCTCTTATCAGCGAGCATCATGCAAAACCAAAAGTCATTTGACTAAAGCGTGGGTAAATAATATTATAAACCACACCCAACACTATAGCATTCCAAGCTCCCAGTTCCCAGCTTCCTAGGCAAACCAGCAAAATACCAGATAAGGTATACAGAGTTTCCTTCAGGTGAAGTTGACAATTCATCATATTCATACAAAGCTTGAATACATTTTAACGCCATAAATAACTAAGTTTATCACTGTAACCAGCAGCAGCCACCGACGACGCAGCAGCTGATTTTACCAACCCACCAACCCACGCAACTCAACTACTCAACCCTTCTATTTCTGCGAGCTTAAACGTGGGTGGAAATATAGGTACCGCTCGCATGGCATAGTCTCACACCTAAGCTTTTCATTGTTAGAAAATCCTGCGGCGTCTCGGACGGGAGTGTGTGTGTGTATCTAACCTACGTATGTATGTCGGTGCGTAAAGATAAAATTTATAAATTTGACATCATACGACATAGCACCTACTTTTGTCTTCTTCATGTGCCGTTACTGTTATCCCTTATCAAAACCATGGAGTACCAAATGACATTGTTAAATGTCCTTGAGCAGATTCAACATTCTCTATTAAAAACCAAAAAGGCACACCTGGAAGGAAAATGGAAGAACTAAAGACGGAGAATGACAAATTAAGTTATTTCCTTAGAAACCGGATACCTATGCAAAAATAAAATTAAAAACACAAAAAGAGAAAATAATTACAACAAAGAGAATAGTTTAAGTATTTATAAACGCAATTTTTCATTTTCAAGATTGATCATTTTGTTAGTGTTTTCTTAGAAACAAAGAACTGTAACGGATTTAGCTGTTCTCATTTAACCAAACGTTGTAAATGTTTTCCCTCATTGCTTCCTCAAGACCACAGGATTCCCTGAGTCAGCTCATGAGATGTTAAATGAGTGTCCGAGCAACAAAGTACGTTCCGGCATGCTTGCTTCACCATATGACCAGCTCGTCGGTGGGCGGGGTACTTGTACTCGTTGCTACAGACTACCGATTCACTTACTTCATGCCGATAATTTGTGAAGATATTGAACATGACCTATGTATTCGCTAAACTATTTGAATTTATTCTCTTTTTATTATTTTATTCTTCTAAAACAAAATGGAACCCTGGGTGTAATTTGGTGTTCCTGAGTGTAAACCCACCCACTGTTTCTATACGTCCAGAAACTCCTTGGTTATTAAGTCACTCAAATTGTCTTCTTAATAACCCCTTATCTAAAGTAGTGCACTGCCTAGCCACGGTTGCCAGTTTGGTCATTTACGACCAAATTTGGTCATAATTTTCTTACTTGGTCGCATGGTCATTTCTTATTCCATTTGGTCCCTTTTTTAAGAAATTGAAAAAGCTCGACTCTATCCTCAAAAATAAAATTCAAACCTAAAGTAATTTCCATTTGTAACATTACATAAATGTATTTAATTGAATGCACCCCATAACAAATGCTCGAACAATGAATGCACACGCTGAATGCATTTATTTCACAATTCATTGACAGATGGCCCAGCATCTCAAAATCATCACATCTAAAGATTATAATCTTACGGATAAAAGGGATATTTCAGAATTTTGAGAAAAGGTCGGTTATCATAAAAACGGTTTAAATGAATATTGTTTTTGAAATTTAGGTAAGTGCGTTTATAACTTGATGTTACTTCCTCACAGCTCAGTTGCTTCTAAGTGGATTCTCTTTTAATTAATTAAATTAAAACGAAAGATAGACTTAATTTTGATACCTTTATTAATAATTAAGAATTTCAAGATGAGAAAAATAACAAAGCGTTTGGTCTGCAAAAACATTTTTTTAAATCAATTTTATATATTTGTATTAAGCGATAATATTCGATCTCCTGACATAAAGTTAACATATTGTGATCTTAAAAAAGAGGAGTTTCCGCCTGAGGATTTGTCTTGCTTAAATGGTTTGCAGGCTTTCGTGTTTTATTAAAATTATTCTAACAATTATTCTAACAAATTTAAAAATTACCAACAATATTTTGAATATGATGAAATAGTTTGATTTCAAAATCTATTTTTGTTACCAAAATTTGTTTAGTCGAATTTTAGTAGCAGTTAAGTACTATTTCTTGTAGATTTAATTTTTTTATTTAAGAACTGACTGTTGGATTTTTATAAAAAAAATTACGGAATGTCGGAAACAATATTTTTAAGAGAAATTAGTTTGAAGCCAATATTTTTTTAATAAAAAGACAAATCGGACTGATTACAATAACTTCCCATGGGATGTTAAAAAACGCTGCGGATGAAAATTATTTTGGTCCTTTTTTGGTACGATTGGTCATTTTTATTTTCAACTTTGGTCATGTATATGTTTTTCAAGTGGCAACCGTGTGCCTAGCTACAACTACTCAACGTTATGAACATCACTATTTTTCCTTCCCTTTAGCACTTTAATTGAATCAAAATCACTCCATCATAACTTCAAAAGAAAGGACTCAAATTGTAAAAATAAATTAAATCCATACCAATTTTATTTTGTTTAGTTCATAATTCAATTTCTCTTTTGTTTTTTTTTTGTGTTATAGTTTTTACTTAACTAAATTTCTTTTGGCATTGAACTTGAGTTTGATCAGAGATCGAGTGAAAGTACAAGGCAAACTAAAGTACAGAAAAAACTTCCTTTTCTTATTATTGAGTAAAGAGAAAAGTTTTTGTTTCACTCAAAAGAAATTTGATATAGTCACTCTCGTACTCCCACTCTCACTCTCAGAAAACACAAATTGAATCTTATTGTTCAATCAGAATTAATATGAAATAAAATTTAGAATTAAAATTAAGGGATGATCTAATTTCAGATACAAATTCTTATTTTTCGTATCCAAACTATAAAAATATATCTTATTATATAATGTACGAACGTTCAATTTAACCAGTATGCAATTCAAATTTCGAAAATCACAATATATGTATGTATATATCGCACATGTAGTTCAAAAGTGACACAACTCAAAAAACGCAAAATTTGAGTTATTATCAAAAAAAGTTTTAAAAACTTCCACCCAACATATTTATTAAAGGTGCATTTACTCAGATTCAATATTTTTTCCGCCAGATGACACTATGTCGTTTTAAATGTTTCAAATGAGGTCAAACTACCTTCGACAAAAATGACACATTTTCAGTTGTTATCTGGTCCTCGCAGCAAACAGGTGTGCCAAGTGAAATCAAAAGTGACTTATTTTGAGTTGTGTCATTTATGGTGTTTAAAACTATAAAATTTCAGTGCGTTAATTTGAGTTGAGACACTTTTGTTGATTTCTAGTTGAACATTTTTGTATGTTATTTTGAGTTAAGCCACTTTAGTTGACTGAGGTAAATATGAATACTTTGTTTTATTTTGAGTTCTGTCACTATTGAAGAATGATCAATTGAGATTTAGAGTTGTGTCTCTTTTGATGATTTATTAAAAATTTAAGTTTTTTATGATTAAATGAAGACAAAATAGTTTTAATTTAAAACAAAACTTTTTATCTGTATATCGCGAATATGTTTATATGTGTAGTTCCTAAATAATGTCTTTTTTGATACATTTTTCGACCGTTTTTTGAGTTTGATGTTTGAATTTTGTATGTATACATTTTTTTTCAGTGATTGAAATAGATTCACAATGCATTCAATGAGTCGTGCAAGATTTATGGTGCTAATAGCAACCCACAATTTAAATAAGTTCAACGTTCGAAGTATTACTCACAAATTCCTTATTCGGGGGCACTCTCAAAATGAAGGTGATAATGTCCATAGTGTTATAGAAAAACAGGTCAAAAGACACCTCAGATCTAGCCCAATCTATTTACCTCAGCAGTATGTTACTTTGATCCAAACAGCGAGAAAAAATGGTCCACCATATCACGTTCACGAGCTTACTTACAAGGATTTCTATGATTTAAAAACTCTTCAAGAAGAATGGGGAAGTAAGTTTACAGTTGATACTGATAGGATGCAAGTGAAGTGGCACGATATTAAGTTTATACGTGTGGAAAAAGAACACCCTTATGCATTCTTTTACAAAACTTCTTATCAAGATGAGGTTTACAAAAGAGTTAACGTACGCAACGTAAGAAAAAGCCAACCTTCAGAATCTATTAATTTTTCTCTCGGATTGACCCAAGCGTACTCAAAAAAAATTAATTTGGCTGACAACAAAAAAAAAGATATACAAGATCTAATAAACAAAAATATAATTCCAAAATCTTATTTCGATTTATTTTATAAAAACATACTTGCTTTAGATTAAGAAACCTTGTATGATTGTTGTATGAATCTCCAACTGTATTTCCTTTTCATTTTTAATACAATAATCATAAATTTAAAACATTTAACACATTGCAATATTTCCACATTTTCATTACAATTATTTATTTATTTAGATTGACGACTTTTTATGTTAATTCTGCTATTTCTATTCTATTTCTATTTTTTAATTCTTTCTTTTAATACCTAAATAAAAACAAAGTTCCATTATAAAAATGGCCTTTTTCTTATGATGATTTCTTATAATCTTATCCCCCGACTCGTTAAGGTAAAACTACTTATGAACAGGTATCATCCAGTATTTTTCTTGACAATATGAATTAAAAATACTAAATCAAAACTGTCACAACTCAAAAAAAATCAACAAAAGTGGCAGAACTCAAAATAGTACATTCCTGTACACACTTTATTTGTACTCACCGGCTCTCCAAAGATGATGTGCACAGCAGCTTTGTTGATGTCCGATCTAGGAAAGTTGTTAATTTGGTGAAGTGCAAGCACTTGTTAAATTGTACGTTCCTTTTTTTTATTATTAATGTAAAAATTGAATTTAAATTATTTTAGTTTTTTTGTCGATGATAACACAGATGATGATTGTCAAATTTTGGTATTTTAGGATAATTTATGTTGGTTAAGAATTATGATGAGGTGAATGGCAGTGGTTATAGCGCGAACGCTGATGTGGGAAAGACGATCAGCTTCCTTTTATCAATTGGTATCAAAATATTATGTATATGTGATGAATGTGTTTTTTGTCACAAGCGGTAGTGGAATGTCAGGGGTTCACTTTAGGTGTGTTCTGACCATGTGCTTTCCCACTGTACTAGCACAAGCAGTGGGACAAACAGAGATTCCTGGTCTTATCACCACCTGTTTGCTGGACGAATCTGGGCTGGTGATAAGCAATAAGAAAATCGATCCTCGTGCTTTCGCCGAAGTGTCTTATAGCAAACCTATGACACAGAATTATATAATAAAAAAAAAAAGGAAAGAAAAAAGACATGTGCTTGAACGATACTAACCTAGCGATCTGGCTTCTCGATCTGGTTAAAAGAAGTTAGCCTTGAACACAATGAGCTTTAATTTTCGTATTGAGATCTGGCTGAGGTTTAGCAATATCAACTAGGGCAAGCGCAAGTGACCTTTTCCCTTAGTCTCTTTTCTTTTTATTTTTGCCTGGTGCTAAGATAAACTAATATAACATAACTAACATAACTTTATTGTTAAAGTTTTCACACAAATTTTATTAGGAATTACCTATAGTGACGTAGTTAAAAGTATTCAAACTTAGCAAATCAATTAAATGTACTATATAACACTTTAGGTACATATGCTCGACATAAGCTTTTAGCTTGTGTTAAAATTTTAACTATTTGGTATAGTCACTTTTTCTATTCGGATGAAAACTATTACCGATCGCGGTGGCGTATGGTATAGAAAAGAATGATGATCGAAACCGGAAAATAGAGATTGAAGTCAGTCAGGGGTAGTTATGTATGGTGAAAATCTTTAACTCTTATTTTTGTCTTGTTGTTCGAGTTTCGAACATCCGCAAAAAAAAATTGTCAAGGTGCGGTAACATTTTTTCGGAGTAATTATGGTTTAATGATTATAATGTTTTATGCAAATATTTTAAGTTATATATTTTTTCTCATTTTGTATATTTTTGGGATGGTCCATTCAGAACTTATATTATTCAATAATGAACTCCATACGATTTGAAGAAGGGACTTAAGTAATAAATCCTACTTTATAATAATTTTGAATCGGAATGGGTTTTGCGATGTTAGGATTTTCGGTTTTTAAATGAAAGAAATAATGAAACCAAAACTTAAAGGACATCTTTTAAGAAGCTTAGCACATTACTAGTAACCAATCGACATTTTGATCCTTAATTTTAAAATATTGAACACAGTGTTAGTTCCCTTTAAAACAAACAACCGAGATAACTCTCAGAAATGGGACATTCATTTTTAATTTCGAAACTAAAAAATGATTTGGAATTGTCAAATAATTTAAAGTCTAAGTAGCGATTCCTGGTAATAACTTTTGTTTTATGTCTTAAAGGAATTAAGAAAGCTAAATCGTTAAAATGAAGGATATTAACTTCCCATATGAAGATGCTGATATTTTGACATTTCTCCACGTTTTAATGTCCTTGGAATATAAAATCAAGGTTTTAAGAGCGATATATGTTCGTGCGTGTGTACATCCCTAAGTTCAGGATACATTTTTTGGTCGGTCTTATCTCAGGAACCAGAGGAGATATCGTATTCAAATAAACTTGATAATATAGATATTAACATGAAAAGCTGTACAAAGTACTTTCAAAAGATAGAGAGTGCTTTTTTCCACTTTGACCCCAAATATCTTCTGAACCAATAACACTAGCGATTGAAAATGGTATAAATTTACTACAAATACTCATCAACAAATAACGTTTTTGACGTCTGGTAAAATTTCAAAAGAATCGGATTGATAATTTTCTAACAAAACAGTAAATGCAAAATTATCTTGCCAATATTTAGCTTCCAAATAAATTCATCTCATGACAAGTAATTTTTTAATAAAAGTTTGATAAAATTATTAGAAAGACCCATTTGACACTTTTTCATAAAATAAAAATTTACAAAACGAAAGAGAGCCCATGAGAAGAGTGAGGTCGAAGATGTTGAGAGGTAGGAATGAAGTTCGAAAGATTTATGAACAGGTGAAACGAAATTCACAGGTGCTTAACCTAGAACCGAAAGCTACAAGGACGAAAGTGGAAGCATCATAGTGGAATCGCAGTCAATGCTGAGGATATGGAAGGACCACTTCTACAGACTGTATAATGGCAACGACGAACCGAATTCCGCTGTTAGGCAGAATGACGATCCTTTCAACATAGACAACGAAAACCAACAATCCCGTCCTCCCGACTTAGACGAAGTAAAGATTGCCATATCTAAGCTGAAGTCTAATAAAGCCGCTGAAGCAGATGGCTTGAATGCTGAGCTCTTTTAAGCAGCTGGAGATAAGTTGGTTAGCAGCATGCACCAACTTATCTGTAAGATATGGTCGGAAGAGAGTAATGCCCAATGAATGGAACCTCAGTATTGTTTGCCCGATCCTGAAAAAAGGAGACCCACTAAACTGCACCAACTATAGAGGAATCAGTCTACTTAACATCGCCTATAAAATATTCTCTGCCTTAATATGTGAACGTCTTAAGCCTATCGTCTACAAAATGATAGGTCCTTACCAATGTGGTTTTAGACCAAGAAAGTCCAGAATTGATCAAATATTCACTTTTCGGCAGATCGTGGAAACCCCCCAAGAACACCAAATCGACATAAACCATTTTTTCGTCGATTTCATGGCCACTTATGACAGCATTCACAGGGACGAGCTGTATAGAGCCATGTCTAGTTCTATCATCCCTGCCAAACTTGTCCGTTTTTGGAAACAACTTAAAAGAACCTTTCGATTTCCAAAAAGGTTTTAGACAATGTGATGAGCTGTCATGCGATTTTTTTAACATCGTACTTCAAAGAATAGTGCAGAGCTCACACGTCAACACTAAAGTTTGTCCAATTACTAGCATATGCTGAAGACATTGATATAATCGGAAGAACTCAGCGTGGTACCAATGGGGCTTTTGTGAGTAATTAGGCAGAGGCGGTAAAAATGGGTTTAACGTTTAATGAGGGCAAAACAAAGTACATGATGTCGACAAGAAAGGACTGACAACATCGACGTCTTGGTCAAAACGTCACCATTG
This sequence comes from Eupeodes corollae, assembly GCF_945859685.1. Taxonomy (NCBI): domain Eukaryota; kingdom Metazoa; phylum Arthropoda; class Insecta; order Diptera; family Syrphidae; genus Eupeodes; species Eupeodes corollae. The sequence continues at coordinate 98,062,331 of NC_079147.1, forward strand.
ACAGGCGTAAATTTGAGGTAGTCAAGCACTTCGTCTACCTACTAACCGCTGTTTCTTTGGACTAAGAAAGCAATTGAGTGGTAAAGTCCTCTCTCGAAGTACTCGCTATATAAGACCCTCATCATCCCCGTCCTGCTATATGGTGCAGAAGCATGGACTATGACAAAAGCGGATAAAAGCACCTTGGGTCGCTTCGAGAGAAAAGTTCATCGTGTGATCTACGGTCCCGTGTGCATCGAAGGGGAGTGGAGGAGAAGATGGAACGACGAGCTGTACGGGCTGTACAGCGAAGTAGACTTAGACAGAAGGGTAAAACCCCAACGACTAAGAGGGCTGGGTCACGTAGACCGCAAGGAAACCAATGAACTTTCCCGGAAAGTCTTCAAATCCACACCCGCAGGACAGCGCAGTAGAGTAAGACAGCGAATCAGGCTGCGCGCAAAAGTGGAAAGTTAGCTCACCCAACTTGGAGGGCGAAACTGGAGACATTGCTTGGGACCGAGCTAGATGGAGAAGTTTGTTGGGTGAGACCCTACTTCACACAAGACTGCAGCACCATCTTAAGTAAGTAAGTAAAACAAACGTCGTAAAAACTGACTTTTGACTTTTGGCAGAATTTTAATTTATGCATGGGGCATTTTTTGTAAGTCATTAAAAAGTTCCGAAATTTCGACTCACAATTCGTAAACATTGGTTTTCTATTAAAATATATAAAAACCTATTTTAACTGCCTATCCATTTTCAATTTCAAAAGTATTGGGCTAGAATTTGACATCTGTAAAACCAATTTTTTTTTCAGTTGAAATTTGAAAATTTACGAAAACCGATCGCTTAACTATGGCACGCATACAAATTGTTAAAACCTACTAAAACAATGATGTTCAAATGTGCATTGTGCATTTAAGAGGACAAAAGCGTCCACAGTTTTTGGGGGTAGCAAAATAAAAGTTTTTCCACTAAGGCACCTCCTCTATCGGAGGAACTTTTAAGATGGAATCAACGGAGGAGTTACAGTTCCAGTTAGGTCGAACTACTTAGTGAACACCTTATAGGGCTACTACGACACATTCGAAGCCCAGGCCTGTTAAGAGCATTTATGCCGGCTCTCGCACTTGGAGCAAAATCAAGAAACTGGACCATCTGGTTGAAGGTCGTGCGTTAGGGTGACTTCTTGATCACATAAGTAAAACTCAGTTGCGAAGCACTAACAAGCCTCGGATACGGACGTATTTATTGTTGACAACCCACGCAAACGAATTAAGGACAAGGAACTTCGGATATGCACGTGGAATATTAGGTCCCTTAACAGACCGCATGCAGCTGTAGCTTTAGCGAGGACTGCTCTAAAGCCGACATCACCACCATCCAAGAAATACGATGGGATGGACCGGGCAAAAAGAGGATGAAAAACTGCGATGTTTACCACGGTGAGCATAAACCAGCGCCTCATCACCATTCGCATTAAGGCTTAATTCAGCAACATTAGCCTACAACACGCAAAAACTCCCACAGAAGAGAAGGATTACAACACCAAGAATATGTTCTTCGAGGTCTTAGACAAAACATGTGAGCAGTGTCCTAGCTACGATATTTAAATTGTATTGGATGATTTGAAAGCCAAGCTAGGAAGGGAAGACATCTTTGGTGGAATAATCGGGAAAAACAGCCTGCACGACAGCACTTTCGACAAAGCTCGATTTTGCTGCGGGGCGAAACGTTATGGTAGATAGTACGCGTTTTCCACACCTCAACATCCATCAAGAAACTTGGAGTTCTCCAGATCAATCTACCGTCAACCAGATTGACCATATTGTGATCGGAGCTAGACACGCTTCCAGTATCATGGATGTCTGAACTTTAAGAGGAGCAAACATGAACTTGCGCAAATACCTTGTTTTAGCTAAGGTAGCACTTTGGGTTTCAAGGCCCAAGGCAAAACAAGTAGATGCTGGGAGAAGATTCGTCGATCGGCTGCAATAGCAAGAGATCGCCAAACTCTTCTAGCAACGCTATGTTTAAGTAAACTTTGAATAACTGCCAAGAAAAGTAGTAAAATAGTTTTTTGTATCCAATATCTAATGAATAAAAAAGCAAATATTGACTTCTATTCAATTCATTTTATACAAAATATTATTTTCAATATTTGGTTAAATATCTTATACATTTTATTTACCATACTTTCTTACTTAAATTTAAGTTAAGCTTAAGCAAAAATTAAATTTTTTTTAAATTGTAAGGGCCGATTTTGAATGCGAACCACATCTAAACCTCAATTTTTTGTCTGCATTTAATTTGACATTATTTCTTAATTTCAGACTAATTCAATTTTAACCATAGAAAGATACAATCGGGTATTGCGGTAAAGTTATTCAGGCTTATTATGAAAAAAAGGCTTTTAAATCAAAAAGCATATAGTGGGCTTCGTGACTTTTTCAATTTCAATTTAATCGTCCAAATGTGCGTACGATCAAAAAAAGTCACTCGTACTGCTGACAAAATTGCTACTGTTTTGTTTAATGAAGAGTCATCAACCTCAACTCATCGTTGTGCCCAACAATTGCACCACTCATGTTAGCCGTTGATGAACGTTATTTATTAAGACTTCCATTAACACGCTTACAATGAAAGAGGCTATTGACTCAAGAACTAAAGCTTCTTGACCATTTTAGGTGCCGTCAATGGTATGTAGCGACATCCAAGTGAATGCAATTGAACGCACTACAATAATCACGCATTTGAACGCGACACCCAGCTGACTGCCCTGTCATCACCTGTCATCTTTTTGACAGCCTACATGACCGGCCATTAACGTCCGTTGTAGAGCTTTTTAGTTCTCTTCTTGTTTGGAACTTCGTGGGCTTCGGTCGATCGGCAGCTGCAGTGCATGCACTTTAATTTTATTTATTTACCTCCGAGTAAAAGAAATATTATAATTATTTATTATAAAGTTAATGAATTAAGCGTTTCATCACAGTTTAAATGGTGTCAAGAAATGGCAACGGTGGATGATCAATTTTCGAAGAAAATCATCTTCAGTATTGAGGCACATTTTTACCTCAGCAGAATTGCCAGATTTGGGGGAATGATAATCCAAGAGTAACTGTCGAAAAACTAAAAGCACCCTTAAGGAGTGACTGGTACGTTTCATGTGCTGGCGGCATCATCGGATCGTATTTTCAACTTCCCATAGGAAGTTATTGTAATATGTCCGATTTGTCAAATTGAAAATTTTGACATTTCTCGACGTTTCAAGGTCCCTTATGTCGAAATGAAAGGTTTTTAGAAAGATGTCTGTGCGTGCGTGTGTACGTACGTTCGTACGTCCGTAAGTCCGTACGTTCGCGATGTTTTTTCATCGTCGTCCATAGCTCAAGAACCAGAAGGGATATCGACTTCAACTAAATTTTGTTATACAGATAATAACGCAGAAAGATGCTCTCAAGAAAATTGAGTAGTTGGTTTTTTACCGTAGTAGTTTAAAAAAAAGGTGAACATTTTGGTTAACCCTAATATCTTACGAACCAAAAACGCTTGACACTTATATAATATATTGTAACGTGATACCGAACAAATATGTTTTTTGAAAAAAATCCAATTAACAGTTTTTTATAAATACAAAAAAAAGTGAAAAACAAATTTTTCACCTCGAACATTTTTCGAGTACAAAATGATTTTATCTCGAAACAATTATGTGCAACGAAAAATTACGTTTTCAACATCTGGTCAAATTTTGAGAAAAATTGAATTAACAGTTTTTTTTTATAAAAAATAAAAACCTAAATAAAACATTACTCAAAGTTGGTAAAAATTGTATTTTGACCCAAATATCTTTTTAAAAATTTGAGATTATGGCTTGAAACAAATTTTAACCAATAAGAAATTTTGATGTTAACATTTGGACAAATTATGAAAACATTGAATTGGCAGTTTTTTTTACATAAAATAAAAACCTAATAAAAATTAATACAAGTTGCTAAAAATTGATTTTCCTCTCAAATATCTTTTCAAAACTTTGAGATATTAGCCTTAAACTACTTTTATCTTCAAAAAAATATTTTTGTCAATATTCAGTTAAATTTAAAAAAAAAAATCTTATTGACAGTTTTCTTACAAAAAATAAAAACCAAACAAAAAACAGTGCTAAAACTTTATATGAAAAATATTGTTGGTAATTTTATTTTTTTTAAGAATAATTCAACTAACAACTTTCTTAACCAAACACGAGAACCTTCAAACTTTAAAGCAAGACAAATCGACAGACGGGATGGGAAGTTATCAGTGTGGGTCGCATCCCAGCCTCTTTTTTTCAAAATAAGGCCAGTCAAGCAGTTGCTGTGTATTGTGTTCGCTATCGTTAGATGATAACGAACTTTTTATGGCCAGAATTTTAAGATATGGATATGGGAGAAATTTGGTTTCACTAGGACGGTGCCACTTGCCACAGAGCTAACGAAACAATGACTCTTTTGCGCTACAAATACAATGGCCGTGATGTCTTGTGTGGTGGCGATGTCAATTGGCCGCTAAGATCATGTGGTTTGACACCGTTGGACTTCTTTCTTTGAGATTGTTTGAAAGAAAAAATGTACGTCGATAAGCTAGCAACAAGCTTGGCAAAAATCCTCGTTTCAAACCCTTCCAGTGGGTGCCGGGCGGTAATGATCACCACAATTGTCTTGTACATTGTCAAGATGGAGATCAGCTAAGGTCAGGTTGAATTGCTTAAGTTTCCTACTCCTTAATAGCATCAAGCTTTAGCAATGCAATTTGACCATAGATACGGGGTCCCTAATTTCAGTGGTGGTGTGAGCGTCTTACATAATCCGTGCCGAAGAATGAAATGCTGGAGGGCAAACCAGTCGCTAACGAGCTCATTCGGATGCCTTGGCAGGGTCCGTCTTATTTTCTGCCTTACCCCGGTATATCAGCTCTGCCGGGGCTGACCTTTTTTTTCAAACCTACTCGTTGGACCAAAATACAAAAAATTAAAAAAAATGGACGAAATAGACAAGACGAACGTAGAACCCTCCACAGACTTGGAGGATGAACTCTTGGCCTCCAGCCAGGAGACTTTGAAGCTGGCCTCGTTTAGCGCTGGTAGTTCCAGCACTTGTGAGCAACCCAAAACCACAGAAAGTATAGGCAGTGCTATTCATAGCACTCCTATACTTCCTAAACCGTATGTAAAACCGAAACCCTCGAGTAGCAGTGCAACTCGGGGAACCAAAAAACAATCAGAAGGCGCTCTTCTCAGGAACCGCTTCAAATCGGCCTCTCACATTCTTGCCAAGATTGCCAAAAATGAAGATACCGGAGTGATTCATGAGAGGGACGCCCAAGATAAAATAAAGTACCAGAAGGTTGTTGATGAATACAACAATCTTCTGGCCAGCCGAGAAACGGCCGTGAAGTGAAACAGATCTCAGGTAGAGATCTGCACGAAAAAGAGCAAGCTTGACGACCGGACAAAGCCAGTGAAAGCAGTTGTGGATGAGCTCTCCACAAACAGCAAAGGTCTGATAAACGTGTGAAACTCTATCGAGGGCAAGCTCTCTGAGATGGTGTTTTCATACAATATATCAAACCCTAGTTTTGACTCTGGCGAGATGCTCAGGGAGTATAGGGTAATTAAGTGTGCGGACAGGTTTTCTGGGGATTTCCTTAGTGAAAGCATTGCTAAGGTTAGCAATGACTGTGAGGACTTAAAGTTCAAGCTTATCCCAGCTAAGGACATCCCTAGCCAACCGAAGGCTCGCATTTGGTTGCCGCTCATGAGCATAAAGCCAAGCGGGCAGGACCTGATCCGCGGTCTTCAGAGGCAAAATTCGCTGGTCCCCATGCACGATTGGGCTTTAGTTAAAGCAGAAGAACCGCAGAAGACCAGCGCCTCTTACCTTCTGAGGATTAGCGAGGAGAGTCTAGGGGCTCTCAAAAAAGCCGAATACAAACTTAGTTTTGGCATAATTAATGCCAAAAATAAAATTCTGCAGAGTCAGGGAACAGACACCGACAAAACTGATGACAACGTCGAGGATGACGATGTTATAAGTGGAGTCGAGATCCCCAGCGAGTTGCCGGGCCCCAGCTCTGCAGCTAAAAATTATTAAAAAACGCGCTGAAGGGCATCCAGATTAATCTGAAGCACTCTAAGTACGCTTCAGATAATCTGAGAGTTTTCCTTAGGGAGTTTCCTGCAGCGCTATTAGGCTGAAGGAATCAAATAGCTGGTTGTCAAAACCTTACGGAAACAGCAACACTACGAAATTAATTCCCTCAGATATTATCTCGGTAGACACTGACTACTGCACTCCTACGAGTACTTTTAACCTTAGTAAGGGTTTTAAGGTTATTTTCCCATCAAGAGAAGATTGGGAGGATGCCATCGTGTCGATAGGTTTCGACACAACCATCTTTACTGACGGCTCAAAGATGGAGTGTTGGTTCTGGTATCTTTTCTGAGTCCCTAAATGTAGCCAAATCCTTTAGGCTTCCTGACTTTGCTAGCGTTTTTCACGCTGAACTGCTGGCAATAAGGGAGGCATGTAAGATACTTAAACAAAACCCAAACCAAAACCGAAATGCGGCCATCTTTACAGACAGTCAGGCAGCTGTCAAAGCCATTAACTCGGCCATATCCTCATCTAAATTGGTCCAGCAATGTCGCGATGAGCTTGCAAGCCTAAATATAAACCTCGGTGTCACCCTGATCTGGGTTCCGGGCCATAGTGTTATCGTGAGAAATGAACGGGCTGACGAGCTAGCCAGGTAAGGATCGGCCCTTCATAGCTCACTTGCGGACATCGTTATCATTCCTCTTGGTGCTATGAAGGGTAAAATCTTTTCTATCTACCAAACTGAATCAAACCGAAGGTGGAGCAATTTACCCAACTGCATTATATCTAGGAAGATATGGCCCACCTATAATAAAACCCGTACAAACGATCTTCTATGCAGGCCAAGGAAAGACATAGCCAGGATTGTTGCGGTTTGTACCGGACATTGGCCTATAGGAGTTCATGCAGAGAAATTAGGTATCTCTAACAACACCTTTTGCCGTAGCTGTAGTGACCAAAGAGAAAGTGAAACCATAATCCATTTCTTCTGCAAATGTCCTGCTTTGGCAAACACTAGAATGAAATACTTTGGAAAAGCATTCTTTCAAGAACTCGATGAGCTATCTGAGACAAAGATTAGAGACCTAATCTTTTTTTCTCAATGCGACAAAATGGCTCTTACATAATCGCTATCAAGCTTCTCTATAAATCTATCCCTTTCAATCAATGGTCAAACGAGTTTTTGGTATCAAAACGGCGCACAACAGCGCTAATTGGATTTCAGGCTAGGTTGCCTTGAGATCGCCATTTCTACCTACCTAAGCTAGCAACAATTCAAGACCAAAACAATTTGATAATTCGTCACATTAACGGCATAGAAGCTCAATTATGCTATGCCTCAGTTTTATCGAAAATTGCCACCATCGGATGTAGGTGTGCCGCCGAGATCGTGGGTCCCTAGTAGCTATATTTTGTTCCATACAAAATTTGACCATACCAATATTATATTATGACACATAGAAATGACAACAATTTTCATAATAATTTGTATTTTATTCAATATCAACATCACCCCTTTTACAAGTACGATAACCTTTAATCAAGTTAAACGGTTATAAATTGTCATGTCTCCAATTATGTCCATTTTCAAATCATGCTTCACTGTAAATTTGGCGAGATTCGTATAAAAACAATTTTGAAACAAATACCACTTAACTTTATTTCCGCTAAAAATCTGTTTCTAAAAAGTCTTCTCCACTACTAGTTTTGAAAGTCTTTTTGAATCTAACATTGGTCCAACAATTTCAATCAAATTCGATAATTTTCTTCCTATTTTCATTTTCATTCTTTTTTTTTACAATCTAGTTTCCGCAGATAATTAAAAGTTTTTGAAAGAGCTATTTAAAATACGCTCGCTTTTGAATACAAAACGAAAGCAAAGCAAAGCGAAAAATATACAAGAAAAAATAAAAATAGAAAAACAAGAAAAAGAAGCGAACTCGCTAAACTGTCATACACAGAAAGAACTAATTTAAATGTTCGTCCTGGAACATTTGCACACAAAACTAACTTCAAAATCGATTTACTCTTAACTTCATTTGCATAAAAAGCCAAAGTAATGGAAACGAGTCCTAAGTTTCTTTACCATCGTTCTATTCCACATAGCCTCCTTCCTTCATTCCATCCTTTCTACTAACCTAACCTAGCCAAGCCATAGCTAGGAGTATTATAATTGCCATTTATACCACAATACCAATGTGTAGTAGATCTGTATACATATAGAGGTATCTCTGTGTAAGTACAAGGCCAATTTAAAAATTAAAAAATTGTTACGATAACCATTTTGGAGAGAGTACAACCATCATCGAACTATATAATGGGTTGGTAATTTGAATTGGAAATTTTACTAATTAGATTATTTTCAGAGGGTTGAAGTGTTTCGAACTTTAAGAGCTCTCCCTCTTGTTTTATTTTACAAATACTTGAAGGTATGAAGGTATAAGGAGTAAGGTAGATAGAGGTCCTTCTATGCCATACCTTAGATATATTGAATTTGTTCCTTGAACTGCGGCGGGTTCTTATAATTTTGTTAGACATGGTTTGGGTCTGGAGGTAAATATTCTTGTACCTACTTACAACCTAAATATACCGGGTGTTTTTTTAAGAGTGCTTGATAACTTTAAATGGTAAAAGAAATCAAAAATATTTTGGAAATAATTTGTGTGCAATTAAGTTTTTCAAACTTGATTTCTGGGATATGTCCGCCGGGGGTAGAGTTACACATTCCTCGGATCAGACCTTTTTTCAGTGATGATGATGTCCTAATGACTTGAGCATTGTTTATGAACCATTTAGGGACCATTACCATACTGACGAAGCCATTAACCAGAAACGAGCTTTTTGACTAACAACAGTGTAAAATGGAAGAAGTGCTCTATATGAATTCGAACAGAAATTTCAACACAATTTGACATTCTCAACTGTCAAAAACTATTGAAATTTTTCATGCTGATAAAATAACACCCTTTTTATAGATATAGGATACAATTGCTAGAAAGTTCAATAGTTTTAGCGAAGAAATTCTTGTTTTGCATTGTTTGTTTTCATTTCTCTCAGCATCGGAATCGGGTTCTCCAATTAGGTGGGAGAGAATATAAACTTTTCGAACTTGAAATGGAAAAGTTTTATACAAGATTTTCATTCGATACGTATTTAGATCGAAAGAAACAACAACAAATATATCTTCAAAACAGAAAATGGTTTAGTTTTATAAGTTTTTAAGTTCAATAGAAAAATATTACAGATTGTTGAAAGACAATTGGAACTTTTAAGGGAAGCAATATGAAGAAATAATTTAAGTAGGCAAATACCTTGAGAACTTAGGTCACTTATTGGTAGGTAGAAAAGGTTTGCCCATATTGAATAATTGAAATTGATATAGGTTTTAATTTCATAGAATTTAGAAACTTGTACAATATGCTGTGCATATGCACAATGCAGGTGCTTTCATTTTAGGCTCTAAGGTCTATCAAATGCTTTTATAGCAGGATAAGAATTGAAAATCATCACGCAGAAGAACTTAAGCAAACACCATACTTCTGCATTCTGCTATTGAATTATTTAAAAAAAAAAGGTTCAAGGTTCTTCAGTTCGAATATTTTATAAGTTATTCGGAGAATGTTCAAGCTGATTAAACGGATCGGATGTATTCCATAAGGGAAGCCAGGAAATAAAGGGCCCCTTAAGGATTTCTTTTTATAAAAACTGCAAAAATGTGTTTATTTTCTCCAAAATAATTTTATAAGATGAAAACTTTGTAAATGCATTAGCACACATAAGAAAAATAAATAAAAACAGTTAGTTTACTATATGGAATTATTAACTTCCCATAGGAAGTTATCGTAATGGGTCCGACTTTTCAAATTGAAAATCTTGACAGTTCTCGACGTTCCAAGGTCCCTAGAGTCAATATAAAAGATTTTTAGAAATAAGTCTGTGCGTGCGTGTGTACGTGCGTTCGTACGTCCGTACCTCTAAAACAGATTTATGCAACTACCAAAACCTTTTTAACATCTGGTAAAATTTTGAGAAAAATCGAATTGACAGTATTTTTTATAAAAAATAAAAACCTAAAAATAAACATTACTAAAACTTTTTAAAATTTTAATTCTGATTTAAATAGCTTTTTAAAAATTAAAAATATTGTTTTCAATATTTTTTGTCTTAGACCGAAAACTAAATTGGAAACGCAACGTACAGGAAAGAGTCAAAAAAGCTACTGTAGCTCTCTTTTCTTGCAAAAAAGCTATTGGTAATAAATGTGGTTTACAGGCTAGAATCACGCATCGGCTATACACATTGGTAATCAGACCGATTTTAAAGTACGGTGTGGCAGTATGGTGGACTGCTTTAGAGAAAGGTATAAACAGGGATAAGTTAAATAAAGTCCAACCTGCCTATGTATAAGCGGATCGCTTCGCACGACCCCGTCTGCAGCACTGGACACCTTGCTCTACCTTACACCTCTTGACATATTAAGCAAACAAATAGCTGCAAGCTTTGCTATTCGCCTCAAAGCTTCGTCGCAGTGGACTAACAACAACATTGGCCACTCCGTAATTCTAAGGTACTTAGAATCAATTCCAAAGCACACAGACTACACCATCCCCCAACTGCAATTCGACAGAAAGTTCCAGATTTCTATACCTCCCAGATCTTTTTGGGAGGATAGGACATTTTTGGAGGATGAGTCAATCCTTTTTTACACAGATGGGTCAAAAACAAAAGAAGGGGTTGGTGGTGGTGTGTACTCTGAACGACTGAAATTAAGTCTCTCATTCCGCCTTCCCAATCATTGTAGCGTGTTCCAGGCGGAACTTTTGGCGATTAAGGAAGTCTTGTCTTGGCTCAAAAAAAAAGTGATATCAACATCTGATATCCGTATTTTCTCTGACAGCCAGGCCGCTATCAAATCTCTGGCCTCTGTCTCTACAAACTCTATAACAGTCTGTAAATGTCGATCATCTCTAATGGAGATGGCGCAACAGTTTAATATTCACCTTTGCTGGGTGCCGGGCCATAGAGGCATTCCAGGTAACTGTAAGGCAGATGAACTCGCCAGGAACGGTACAGTACAGCCCATCCTACCACGTTTGGCAAGTACTGACATACCAATCGCTACTTGTAAACTACTACTGCAGCTACTGCAAGACGCTGCGAGGAGGGCAGGCACCAGGTGGAACAACATCTCCACGTGTCAAGCCACAAAAAACATCTGGCCAACACTGGATATAAAACGTTCAAGGTGCTTGCTCTCTCTAAGCAGATCGCATATAAGCTCGATAATAGGAGTCAAAACCTGACACTGTCTAATAGGAAAGCACTCCACGAGACTAGGCGTATTCTCAAATGACTTTTGCAGAAGCTGTATGGACGAGGAAGAGGAAGAAACTGTTCTTCATGTTCTCTGCACATGCCCTGCTCTAGCTCGAAAACGCAAGAATTACCTAGGAGAATTCTTCTTTAACGATCCAAACGATCTAAATCATATCAGTATAATCAGCCTCTCACGTTTCGTAAGGGACTCAAGCTGGTTCCATTGAGCTTAGGAGGAAGCCTCAAGATTCATGTGGTATCACAATGGGCCATTAAACTGGCCTAAGTGTGTCCGTTTCCATCTTGGACAGCCACTATAACCTAACCTAACCTAACCTTCCCCGGCTGCGCTTAGAAGCTCTTTTTTAGCTGGGAAAATTATCATAGAGGTCACCTATAACCTCTATGATAATTTTCTTATACAAATTTCCACTGTGAGAAGCTGTCCTCGCACCGATGAAGAAAGCAATCCTACCTGTTTTCAACCTTTTTGTTCTGCGCTCAATCTTATCCAGCCATGAGTGTTTCAGCTTCAAAATGATAGGGTTTCATTTTTTGTCTAGCTCATAAGCCACTTCTGGAAATTTCTTTATAGAAAAGCCAAACAAGCGCCCTTCCATATCCTTTAGATATTCGGCCAATTCATTTTCTTCATTCACGTTAAATACAGGTTTAAAATTTCTCACTTTATTGAGAACCAATAGAAGGTCGGAGCTTAGATCTGCTTTTTTTAAATATTTGCAAAGTAGTTCGAGGAATTTTGTAGCTCTGGGGAGCTGCCTTACAACTTATTTTCTTTTGTTTGGTTAGTTTTCTTTAGTTAGTCGCGAACCATCTGAAACAATTGGAAATAAATACTGAAAGAATTATACAAAAAATAACATTTGCAACAGATGGGCACAATGCCTCATCTATTCTGCCCCATATCATAGTCTACAACTAAAATCAATAAAAAAATCTTTTCAGCTTAGGTGTAAAAAAGAATTAATCTAAATTTATACAAGATTTGTTTACTTTTTTTGATATTAAAGGTTGAAAATCTCACATATATTTGAGATGACTTTGTAGGAAACCTAAAATAATTAAATAATAATAATAATAATAATAATAATAATAATAATAATAATAATAATAATAATAATAATAATAATAATAATAATAATAATAATAATAATAATAATATTAATCTGGGGCAGTTTTCCTAGTTTCTGCTACCAGACGCCTCCCCAGATGGCGGATAGGGGAACGCCTGTCAGATATGATTGGTACCGGGGAAATGAAATACCCGCGGCGGACCAAAAAACTAGGAAATGAAATCCAGAAGCGTTTGTCCCATAATGGGTGGCTCCCTGGTAGGCGGCTGATTCTCAAGTTAGAGGCGGCCTTTCTTATACAAGCATTAAATAAAATGGAAAAACCTGTGCTTATGCACAGAGAAAATTATAAACATGGAAAACAACGAATACAATGATTACAACAGAGTGGGGATATACACTCAAACTACGGTAGAGACCGCGGCTACCGGCGAGGGCTTTTCTCTGCAAAGAGATGTGTCGCCAGCGGCCAGAAACACAACATCTATACCACAACCGCGTTTAAGGGAAAATGAACATCAAGCCACCCAACCTGCTCCAAGTGTACCACCCGTTTCGAGACTTTAACATCTGGCTACAGAGAACGCTTACACAGAATGTTTGTGGATGAATACCCTAACTTGTCACATGTAACGGAGCAAAATATTGCAGATCGTAGATTAACAATTATAAGGAGAAGACTTCTAGCACCGCCATTAGTTGAATCCATTATGCAAGAAGTTGCAATTGCGGCAGAAAACGACCAGCTTTTAGAACTCAACAACCGGCCTACAGCTCTCATAGTGAATGACGAACCCAACGTACAATATCTTCTACGAGAATTGGAAACTGCAATTACAAAATATGCATCAATAGAGCCTTCTTTAAGGCCAAAACTCCCGAAACAACAACTGAATGAACAACTGAAAATCAAAGTCGATTTAATGAACAAATTGATCCTCCCAAGATACACTGATGAAGCTACAACCTTCAAACAGTTGGAACTTTTCCTTTACTGTAGTGCACACGCAATTATCAAGGCAAACGGAGGTAGGATAGCAGCGGTGTCAGGACTACAAACTCCAAAAAGCGGAGTCTCTGATCCGCCATGGCTGAAGAGACTTAAGAATAGGGTTGAATTACTTCGAAGCCATGCAGGCATACTAACATCTTTTACTAGAAGCCCGAACCCTAAACTTCGACGAAAAGCCTTGAAAATAAAAAGAAAGTATGCAACCCATGGACCGTACAACGAAACGAACCATACAATAACTGCAGCACTGGACACGGTAAAGCAAAAGATTGGTCTGTTTGCCAAACGAATCCGACGATACAGGAAATCCAAACAAAGAAGAGAGGACAATAAGTTATTCAGCAACTCACAACGACAGTTCTACAGTAAATGTAAAGGAAAGGGCAAAGAATTAAAAGTCCTTCCAAAACTTTTGGAGTGGAATATGGTCTAAAAGCACCGAACACAACGAAGCTTCAGCCTTATTACAAAAAAATGATTCATTAACAACGGAAATCACCCCGATGGAAAACAACTTCATCACATCTGAGGTTTATCAAAATGTACTTAAAAGGCTACATAACTGGAAAGCAGCAGGCACAGATGGGCTGCACAACTACTGGCTATAAGCTTTAGACGGACTTCACGAAACAATCAGACGTGAAATTAATATTTTCATACAGGATCCTGCAAAAATACCTACGTACTTATGTGAAAGAATAACGTACTTGATTCCTAAAGAGGGCAATACTCAAGATCCAGCTAAATTTAGACCAATAACGTGCCTCAAGACATTGTATAAATTGTCTACATCCTGTGTTGCCGAATTAATCACCAGGCACTGCAACGACAACAATAGGTATACGAGTACTTGCTGAACAACAAAAGGGTTGCAGAAAAGGCTCGCTTGGATGCAAAGAACAGCTAGCCATAGATGCAGTAGTCACTAGCCAAGCATGTACTAAGTAACGAAATATGTATGCAGCGTACATCGACTATAAAAAAGCCTTTGATATGGTCCCGCATAGCTGGCTATTACGTATCTTAAAAACCTACAAAATAGACACACAGATTATACGATTCTGCGAGACAGTAATGTCGAATTGGTCTACAAAGCTTCGCATAGGGACAATAACATCTTGCAGTATAAAAATCACAAGAGGTATCTTCCAAGGAGATAGTCTAAGTCCATTATGGTTCTGTCTTGCTCTGAATTCTTTATCTTCTCTTTTAAATAAGAGTAAGCACGATTTTGAAGTAAGAAATAATATTCATAAGGAAAGACTTACTCATCTTATGTATATGGATGACATTAAATTGTATGCCAGCACACCCAACAGCTTTACACAATTACTCCAAATAGTTGAACAGTTCTCGAACGATATAAAAATGGAGTTTGGCATACAAAAATGCAAAACAGTAAATATCGTAAGGGGAAAGATGTCCAAAGGTGTCGATTATACTACGACCTTTAATAAGACAATTGAATCAATGGAAGGAGATGATGTCTACAAATACTCGGTATAGAACAGTCAAAAATGATCAAACATGCTAACATCAAAGCTCATCATTTGAAAGCCGTTTGGAACAAATTCTACGAACATCTTTGAACGCGAGGAACGTGGTTATGGCAATCAACACATTTGCAGTTCCTCCAATAACATATTCAGCAGGCATAATCAAATGGAGTAGAACAGACTTAGAAAACCTGGATAGAAAAATAAGGACGCTTATGACAAAATACCGCCAACATCACCCCCAAGCTGCAATCGAAAGGATTACCCTACCAAGATCTAAAGCAGGAAGAGGAATTATAAACATACAAAGAATGGTCGAAGAACAAAACCAAAATCTTTTTGAATATTTTTCCCGAAAAGCTGAAGCTATCATCAACGCTGATGACAATTTCACACCAGCTAACATGCAACACAGACTCAATGAAGTCCCAAATACACCCGAGGATTTGTACCTCAACTAGCAAAGAAAACCCCTGCATGGTAGACACCCAAACGAACTCGAAGAAGCAATTGTCAACATAGAAATGTCGAATTCCTGGCTTCGATTTGGAAAGTTATATCCAGAAACAGAAGGATTCATGATAGCCATTCAAGACCAAGTCATACCAACAAGAAACTACCTGAAATATATCGTGAACGATCCAACCATCCTAACAGATAACTGCTGACGTTGTGGAGCTGTTCATGAAACAATACAGCATATTCTTGCTGGCTGTGCCAACCTAGCTAGCAACTCGTACAAACGGAGGCATGATAACATGGGTAAAATTGTTCATCAGGAGCTTCTCAAAAAATATGAACTAATGACAAGATCTCCAAACTACACCCCGTATTTTAAGTACACTCCTGATACAGAAAGCAGAGATTATATCGTGTACTGTGATAGGATGGTCCTGACTGACACCAGCATCCAATATAACAGACCAGATATTGTCATCCACAGTAAACGACAAAAGAAAATAATATTTGTTGACTTTGCAGTTGTAAATAACAATAATATGGATTCAACCTACATTACGAAGATTCAATAGTACGTGGCCCTGGGTAATGCGTTGAAAGATCTATGGAGAGCAGACAGTGTGACAACTATACCCGTCATTCTTTCTACCACTGGATTGGTGCCTGAATCTACAATTACCGCTCTTAAAAATCTAGACATTCCAAAAAAGTTAATATATGACATGCAAAAACCTGTCATTTTAGATAGCTGCAGGATTGTTAGGGAATTCCTCAATCTATAAGATGAAGAACAACAATGAACAACGATGAAATGTTTGGCCTTATGCCCGCATGCTCATCAGAGGCTAGCCTTATAGGCAGGTGAATGGTATCCTACGAGATGTACAGATAGTGCAAACGTTTAACTCTTATAATAATAATAATAATAATAACAATAATAATAATAAATGGGTCTAATTCGTCGCTCAAGACTGTGATCACCCAATTATTAACTTAACAACACAATTACAAAACAATAAAATATTAAATAACACCTCATCCCTCAGGCCATGGGATGCACCGTTCTTTAATCAGACCACTGCCTAGACCTCTGCTAGAGTACAGCGAACTTGACAGGACCGTTGGCCAAAAAATATGCAAAAAAAGTGCTGGAAAAAAGGCGGAGCATCACCATGGCTATGGGAAACAATCATAATTTGGTAATAAGGAAGTGAGTTTATAACTGGCAGTGATACGGGCGAGGCGCAAGAACTATAACTACGCGAGTCGCGAGTAAAAAAGAAAAAAAAAAAAGGAAAAAAAGAAAAAGTAACAAACTAATTGTAGCACCCGTCGCATGATGGTTAGTGCGTTGGACTGTCAAGCAAGGGGTCTTGGGGTTCAATCCCTGCCTGTGCCACCTTAATTAAAAAAAAAAAATAATTTTCGCGCCTCTTGCGAGGAATTCATTCAAGAGTAATTCTTGTCATGGAAAGTGCTTTCTCATATTAGCCGCTCGGATTCGGCCTTAAAATTGTAGGTCCCTTCCATTCCTGACAACAGCACTCGCACACAGGAATGGTTGAGAGTTGTAAGTAACTACGCCCTGGTTCACAACGGACTGTTGTGCCACCCCATTTGATTTTTTGAACAAACTAATAAAAAAGTGAAGTGGATTTTGCGTTAATCAAAAAAAAAGAAAGAAAAGACAGGGGAAAAAGTGCATTTTGGAAACCTGGAAGTGCGTGCAAAAATCTAATAGAAATTTTTAATTTTTATTTAATTCTTTTTTTTTTATATTTAATTTTTTTTTTTCATATTCAACTTTTATTTAATTTTCATTTAACTTTAATTTAATTTATATAAAATTTTAATTTTGCTTTAATTGTATTTTTTGAATTTTTAATTAAGTTTTAATAAAGAAATGAAAAGTTATAACGTTTTAAAACGAAGAAACATTATGGTATTTCTTTGAAGATGATTGTCGGTTGTTTTTACTTTGGGAAGGCGGTTCTCTCTTTCTTTTAATTTCTAGCTAGGATGGCCGGCTAGATACCCTCGGACTGGGGCGAAGGTGACGCACATGAAGTAAGGTGCGTTTGGCGGAGAATAAGGGTGAGTTAGGGGCTACAACATAAATAGGAGGTTGTTGTAGCCAAGGTGGTATCCGTCTAATACAAAGGGTGGGGAAATCCTAGGAGGGTCATCACCATCCACGGCCCTCCCCCTCTATAGGGATCACTCTACCCAACATAAGGACATTTCGGGTTTCCATTTTTTTTTAAATTATATTTTCCCATGGCATGAAGTCGTGACCCCATCTAGTGCTGCGGTAGCAAGAACTCCACAGTAGGCGAGCTAGTTCGTGGGAATGCAAGCATGCCAAGCTACCGTGGCCTGGACACCCTCTCCTTTCTGCTGCCAGGATCAGCCCCGGGAGCCTGTAGCCCGAGGTTTTAATGGTAGAAAGGAAAGGAGAAGTTTACACCCAAGCGGGTTCGTTAGAACTTACAAAAAACAAACTTAATTTCACTTAAAAAAAGAACTTCAACTCAATGAAAAATCTTCTTTTCGTTGTCGGTAGTCATTAACCTTCAAGTTATTCTTCAGCTTACTCTTAGTAAAACTAACTTGCTTACTTAAGGTGGCGCTACAGTCCTGTGTGAACTAGGACCTCACCCAACAAACTTCTCCATCGAGCTCGGTCCATAGAAAGATGTCTCCAGTTTCGCGCTCCAAGTTGGGTGAAGTCACCTTCCACTTGTGCGCACCACCTGATCCGCGGTCTTCCTAAACTGCGCTGTCCTAATTGTGTGGATTCGAAGACTTTCCAGGCCGGAGCATTGGTTTCGATGCGCTCTACGTGACACAGCCATCTTAGTCCTTGGACTTTTACTCTTCTGGATAAGTCTACGTCGCTGTACAGCCCATACAGCTCGTCGTTCCACCTTCTCCTCCACTCCCCTTCGATGCATACGGGACCGTAGATCACACGAAGAACTATTCTCTCGAACTGACCCAAGGTGCTTTCATCCGCTTTTGTCAAAGTCCATGCTTCTGCACCGTATAGCAAGACGCGGATGATAAGGGTCTTATATAGTAACACTTTAATCCCTCGAGAGAGGACCTTACCACTTATTCTGCGTTTGATCTCAGCGCTGGTGTTGTTTTCTGCGTTTACAGGGGAGAGTAGGTAGACGAAGTCCTTGCCTTTGAGGTAGAGTTACGTCTGTCGATGGTGATGTTTTGACCAAGACGTTGGTGTTGTATGTCCTTTATTGACGATAGCATGTACTTTGTTTTGCCCTGATTAGTTCTTCCGATTATGTCAATGTTATCAGCTTATGCAAGTAATTGGACAGACTTTTGAAAGATAGTGCCTCTAGTGTTGATGTGTGAGCTCTGCACTATTCTTTCAAGCACGATGTTAAAAAAATCCAATGACAGGCATCACCTTGTCTAAAATCTTTTTTGACATCGAAAGGTTCTGTTCAGTTGTTTCCAACCTTTATGGAGCAGCGTGAATTCTCCATAGTCATCCTTCACAAACGGACGGGTTTGGCAGGGATGCCAAAACTAGACATGGCTTTATACAGCTCGTCCCTGTAGATGCTGCCATATGCGGCCTTGAAATCGATGAAAAGATGGTGGGTGTCGATTTGGTGTTCTTGGGTTTTTTCCAGGATCTGCCGTAATGTGAATATTTGATCGACTGTGGACTTTTCTGGTCTAAACCACACTGATAAGGACCTATCAGGTTGTTGACGATGGGTTTTAGACGTTCACAGATTACGGCAGAGGACATTTCATTGGCGATGTTAAGTAGACTGATTGCTCTATAGTTGATGCAGTTTAAAGGGTCTCCTTTTTTCAGCATCGGGCAAACAATACTGAGTTTCCATTCATCGGGCATTACTTTCTTCAGACCATATCTTAAAGATAAGTTGGTGCATGCTCCTAACCAACTTATCTCCAGCTGCTTTAAAGAGCTCGGCATTCAAGCCATCCGCTCCAGCGGCTTTATTAGACTTCAGCTTAGATATGGCAATCTTTACTTCGTCTAAGTCGGGAGGACGGGATTGTTGGCTTTCGTCGTCTATGTTGAATGGATCATTCTGCCTGACAGCAGAATTCAGTTCGTCGTCGCCGTTATACAGTCTGCAGAAGTAGTCGTTCCATATCCTCAGCATTGACTGCGGTTCCACTATGATGATTCCACTTTCGTCTTTGCAGCCTTCGGTTCTAGGTTTATGTACCTGTGAATTTCGTTTAACCTGTTCATAAAACTTTCGAACTTCAATCCTGCTTTTAAGACTCTCAACATCTTTGACCGCACGCTTCTCGTGACCTCGCTTCTTCCTTCTGAGAAGGCGTTCCTCTCGCCTTTTTTGCTCATAGAGCTCATGAGCTTTGAGTGCCTGTTGTTCGGTTGCATTTGCCTGCCGACATTCCTTGTTGGTGGGCTGTTTGAAACCCAGCACATCAGAGGCGGCTTCTCTGATTGCATATTGGCAATGTTGGCACTGGTTTTCGATACATTTTGTTGGTGGGAGAGAACTTCGAAAGAGGTTAGTTGTAACTCGGTCGGAAAAGGATTTGGCGATCTCTGGCGATTTTAGGCGTTCCCAGCATCTCCCTGTTTTTCCTTGTGTCTGGAAATCCGAAATCCTTGGCTACAACGAGGTTGTGGTCCGAGTCAATGTAAGCTCCTCGGAAAGTTTGTACATTCATGATGCTGGAAGCGTGTCTGGCGTCGATCGCAATATGGTCAATCTGGTTGACGGTAAATTGATCTAGAGAAGTCCAAGTTCCTTTGTAAATGTTGGGGTGTGGAAAACGCGTACTGGCTACCATGACGTATGCCTTATAGCGGTCGGCCGCACGTGGTATGTTAAGGGACCTAACATTCCACGTGCATATCCGCAGTTCGTTGTCCTTCATTCGGTTGCTTTGGTTGTCAACATTAAATCCGTCCGTATCAGAGGCTTGTTGGTGCTTCGCCACTATGAAAGCTTTTACGTGGCCAGGAAGTCACCTCGACTGCACAACCCCCAACCTGCAGGGCCAGATCCTAAGTATAACTCCAAGATAGGAAGCCGGATATAACAGCTCCTTATAGGCCTGGGCTCCGAATTAGTCGAAGAAGCCCTATAAGGTGTTCACTGAGTAGTTCAACGTTACTGGAACTGTGGACGCCACCGTTGATTCTATCTCGGGAATTCCTCCGCTGCCGTCTGGATAAGGAGGGGTGCCTTAGTGGAAACACTCTCTCGTTTAAGGTACTCCAGTTGAGGTACTAGGCTTCCGATGTTCACCACGGGGAGGAGAGAGTTGGAGTTGATAGGCAGAGGTGAGTTTGGATAAAAACCTGTGGACGCTTCTGTCCTCTTGAATGGACATGTTTTTGAACATCATCGAATAGACAACAAAATTAATAAAAGTTGGTAAAAATTGAATTTCGACTCAAATATCTTTTTAAAATTTTGAAATATTGGATTTAAACTACTTTTATCTTTTGAAAAAATATTGTTATCAAAATTCATTAATGTTTTGAAAAAAATCGAATTGACTGTTTTAAAAAAAAAAAAATACTTAAGAGAAAATTTAATTTGTTTTCGACTAAAAATCTATTTAACAAAACTTGATTTTCAAACTTAACTATTTCCTTATATGAAAAATATCGTTAGGAATTAAAAGTTTTTAAGAATAATTTAACTACAAACTTTTTTAACCCAACAGGAAAACCTACAAACTTTTAAGCAAGACAAATAGACAGACGGGATGGGATGTTATCAGTGTGGGCGCACTCCAGCCGCTTTTTAAGACATGAATCAGTACTCAATGACATAACAACTTGAACCACTAACAAAGATATACTCAAGTTCTACAGATGGCTGTTGAATTTATTTGGAAGCTCAAGAGTTGCCATCCCTTGTTATCACACAAATCATTTTTCGAGTTGTGCTTAAGGTTGTAGAAGTTGAAAAGTGTATTGGGATAGTCTAATTTTGTCGCTACCAGTATTAACATCCAACACCCATGACTCTTGCTCTCTCTTAAGTTACAAATCCACTCCAAAAAGATTTCTTAAACGACCAAAGATTGATGTTTTAAAAGCATAATTCTAACTTAATTCATGCTAAAAAATTATTTCTTAAAACTATCTTCATCTTCTTCCAAAAAACGTGTTCATAAAGAACAAAGTAATCAAAACTTCATAGTGATACCGTAAATAATAAATTTCGTGTCGCTGCAGAACAAAATTACTCCTATTCTATTAACCTATAAATTTCAAAAGCCTCTGCATGACCCTTTAGCAATGATTCTAAGATCTGCGAGTCTTAATGCAGGATGTTAAATTTAAAATTAATGAAATTTTTTAAAACTGTCACCAACTTCGTAGTGTGGCTGTTCTGAAAAGAACATTTACAATACAAATACTATTTAAAGAAGGCTTAGAGAACCTTCTTGTCAATATAGCCATTTAGTTTCAGTCAATACAGTAACTTAGTGAATTGTTTGGATTATTGGAAAAATAAAGCCGGAAACACAGAATAATTTCCAGTTTCAAAAATGTTCAAGACGTCAAATTAAATTCAAAATCCTCGCCTTATTATAATATTTTTGTAAAAGATTAAAGTGAGTGACTTAAAAACCTTTGGACTTCGGTAAATCAATAGATAAATCTTCATTATTTAAATGTCAACCTCTAATTCAATAAGAAATTACCTACTTGACCTTGTTATTCTTTCCATAGCCGACTTCATTTGTCTCAATTTTGTGTATTTTTGTATTTTTCAGTATTTTCAAAAGCTAACCTTTACCTCCTGGGTTTGAGAAGTACGTGTGGAAATGTAGAAAAACAAAATTAAATAACCCACGTACATATACATTTACGAACTCGCACTTGTACAATAAGGAATTACTTTTAAAATTTGTTTTTATCAAACAGAAAGAAAAACTTTTTAGCTCAAATAGCAAATATCTTTACATCAGCCCTGCCTGCCCAAGCCCATGCCAAGCCCAGACCAGCTCAGCCCGAACCAACACTGTGCTCAGCCCATTGCCCAAATGACATGATGATGGCATTTATTGGAAATGAAAAACGAACAAGAATTGATAAGATAACATAGACATGAAAAGTTTTTAACAAGAAAACTTTTGAGACTTGTGATGGACTTCAAGTAGCAATGTAATCGTTTTTCCGTTTTTTTTATTCTGATTCTGAATCTGATGATGAAAACTCTGGGGGTTATTTTCCTAGTTGAGTCACATACATAACATATTTATTTGTTTTTAATGTGCGTGTGTGAGTGTTTGTGTAACTTCTCTTTAGAAACTTGTGCAATTACATTCTTAATTATTATAAGATAAGATAAATTGGAGTGTTTATAGATATCGAATGATTCTTTGATTCTGATGTCTGCAGTTAAAGTTTATTTTCTTTCATAAATAAAAACAAACAAAAATTAGAAAAAAGAGTGTTGTAGACTTAATGATTCTGTGTGTGAAGCTTTTAAGAAGGCTTTAGTAATAATAATTGTTTTTGTATAGATTTAGGAAACCACAAACTCCTTCTGATCTGCCCATCAGCTTGCTATCAAGCCCAGCTTCAATTGCACTCTACGTGCTACACGTTTGGAATTCCTTACCACACGTTGCTTCCGCCCTAGGTAGGTATGTAGTTAAGGACAAGCAGCCCTTGCTGAGCTACTCCAAAGCGCAGTTTTGGTACCATAAACACGTTTGACCTATACCAAAAAAAAAACAAAAAGATAATATTAAAATTACGAAATTAGCTATTCTACAACCATTTCGTGGCATTCAGGTCTTAGATTTTTGTTCATTGTGCACGCACTTAAGGGGTTATGAATACCCTTATAATAATTAAGTACAGTGCGGCTATAGAAGTGCAGAGAAGGTGAGAGATTGTTTCCTCTTCTTCTTCGTCCATACAGCTCCTGCAGAAGTCATTTGAGTCTACACCAAGTCGTATTGCCTGTCTGCCTATAAAACACTACAGTGTCCCGTAAGGACACCTATTAGGGAGCTAATATGATGTCTGCTTTAAGATAACAAGTCCTTAAAGCGCTTTAGGTCCTGTTAAGGCCATATGAGTTTTTTGGTTGCACACGTTGATAAATTGTGCCACCTAGCATTTGCTATCTCAAAAGCTGTTTCTTTACGTATAACTATCTCCAACCTTTCAGGTGAAACAGGCATGACGGTTTCATTTTTAGCGAGTTCATCGGCTCAACAATTTCTCGTGATGTCTCTGTGGCCCGGCACCTAACATAGGTGAATGTTAAATTATTACGCCAGACGATCGACAATCAAAGGCTTTGAGGTTTGGTTGAGACACTGTCAAGAGATTTAATAGCAGCCTGATTGTCAGAGAAGATGCGGATATCAGAAGTTGTTATCACGTTTTCTCTTAGCCAGGAGAGAACCTCTTTGATCGCTAAAATGTCCGCTTGAAAGACGCTACAATGATTAGGGAGGCGAAATGAGATGCTTAGATTAAGCTTTTCTGAGTACACACCACTACCAAATCCTTCATTTTTCTTGGATCCATCTGTACAAAAATGAATACCTTTGTTATCTAGGAGTTTTTTGTCTTCCTATTCATCTCTGGATGGAATGGATATCTGGAAGTTTTTTTCCAAATAGGAATAGTGTAGTCTATGTACTTTGGTATAGAACCAAAGAGGTTCAAAATGATGGAGTGCCCCACATTGTTGTTGGTCCATTGAGATGAGGCATCGAGTCTTATCGCTGTACTCGCTGCTACTTGTTTACTGAAGATGTCGAGGAGTGTCAGATGAAGGAGAGTGTCTAACGCTGCTGAGGGTGTGGTTCTCAATGCCCCGCTTATGCAAAGACATGCAGTGCGTTGGGCTCTGCTGAGTTTGTCGTAGTATGTGACTTTCTCCAGTTCAGTCCACCATACTGCAACCCCGTACATAAGTATTGGTCGGATGACCGATGTGTATAGGCAATGGAGGCGGAGTGCCTCTACTGACAGACTTTTTTGCGCAAAAGTCCCCTAACTTAGAGTTGATGATCCTGCTTTTTAGCATTAGATTAATCAACTCACAGATTGAGTATTCGACGTTTAGGGTCGTCATAGCAGAAGTGATAGCGGACGTGTCAACGTTGTTGAAAGCACCCTCAAAATCCAGGAAGGCCACCATAGTATATTCCTTTTGCTCTAGGGAGTATTCGATAGTTCTTACCAGAGTGTGCAAGGCTGTTTCTACCTATTTCTCTTTGCAGTAAGCATGCTGAGACATTGATACTTTCTTATCAATGCTATTACGTACATGGATATCAATCAATCGTTCTAGAGTTTTGAGAATGAATGATGATAGGCTAATAGGTCTTAGGTCCTTAGGGTTTACATGCGAGCATTTTCCGCCTCAGGAATAAAAACTATCTTTATAACTCTCCATCGCTGAGGTATATAGACCAGATTTATACAATTTTTAAAGATCATCTCAATGATGGGCGAAGTTATATAATGGTTGCCCAGCTTGTACGATTTGATCTGGACCTGGAGATTTGTAAGGTTTGAAACTATTCAGAGCTCATGTCAATTTTTCTTTTGTAACCAGACCTTGATGAAAAATTAAGTTAATACCCGACCCAGGACTGTTTGTTGTATTAACGGATTGGGAGCTATCCGGGAAGTGTGTGTCTAATAGCAGGTTTAGCGTTTCTTCGCAAGAGTTAGTCTATGTACCATCTGAGTTTTTAAGACAACTAGGCATGGTTGGATATGTCGAGAAAATCTTCCTTATCCTTGATGCCTCCGAGGGTTCTTCTATGGAGTTACAGAAAGACCTCCATGAGGATCTCTCAATGCTAGTTTATACTTTTTGAGGATTCTTTATAGGAGTCCCAATCTTGGGCATGTCTTCTTCTTTTGCTCGATTGAAAAGCCTTCTACAACCTTTTCTGAGTATATCTCAGCCCACCAATATGGTTTCTTCTTTCCCCGCACTGTAGTGAAAGAGCAGGCAGTTTCCATGGCTTTATTGAGAGCTGCTGTAGGCTCATCGACCTTTTGATCGAGTTCAAGAGCGCCCAAGGGCGTATCCGAAAGTTCTGGTTTAATCAGAATTTTCAGAGTCGCGCTATATTTTGGCCAATCTGTTTTCCTATAATTCAGGGATTGGATCGGTTTTGGGGTCCCTTCAATAAGTGTGAATTGGATGTATCTATGATCGAAGAACGAGTCCTCCTTTGATACTCTCCAATTCAATATTTTATTTGAGAGATTTAACGAGGCAAGAGTCAAATATAAAACTTCTTGTCGATTTTTAGTGACGAAGGTTACTAACAGATTACTTGTTGATACTTGTTGGAATATAATCAAAAAGCGACTCACCTCTGTTATTTATATCGGTACTACCCCATGTAGTATGGTGCGCATTGGCGTCACAACCGATAATTAGGTTCGTTTTCTGTCTTGTTGATTCAGCGACCGTCTTCTCCAGAATGGTACCAGGCAGTGAGCCCTGGTACCGAAGCATTAAATTCTACATGGTTTTTGATTTTCCAAGGAACAATGCCGTCAAGATAAAAATTTAATTAGGTTATCATATGCTGAAGTTGGTAGTCCACATAGGAAAAACGAGGATGAGAATCTTAACAACGACTATGAAAAGCTGATAGTACTGCCATCAGCGAAACAATTTAGTGGGTTAGAAATTTCAGAAAAAAGATCATTTATACAAATAATTAAGTGCGTCGGAGACAAAACGGAACCCTATGGCACACCAGCGTTTATTTTGGGTATATCAGATTTGAATCCGCCCAAAACTACTTGAATTGAACTGTGCGAAAGTTTATTTCTAACATAACAAAGAATAAGTTAATCAATACCAAAAGCACGCACATTCGATAAGAGAACTTGATTCCAAACTCTGTGAAATGCCTTTCAAATATCAAGTGCAATAATTTCACTTTCTCCAAAACAATGTAAGGATTTGTGTCACTGTTCGGTGAGATAAACCATGAGATCACAAGCGGATCTATTGCAACGAAAGCCGAATTGCCGGTTATTAAAAAGCTTTCGTTCTTCAAGATATATCTTAAGCCGATAATTAATTACAATTAATTCATACTTGTAACTGATAATTTCATACTGCATAGTTAACAGTTAGTTAGTTACTACACGATTGTAGTAATCTAATACTAATTACAATTAAGAGGTAATATTTAAATAAAGTTTGATGTGTCTACGGTGAGAGCTGATGATGAACTGATTGTCTCTCTGAATAAGTGGTTGACTGAGCTTTTTGACATGTGTTTGTTTTAATACTAATCATTCCTTCCCCCCAATTCTTGAAGACCCTCAACACTGAAATCTTACGATGGGTTTTCTTATGCGGCCGGGACGTCTGGGTGGATCTGGATGGTTTGGATACTCTTCCGAAGTTCAGCTTGGTATTTCAGATTGAACATTTCTGGAAAATATAAAGGTTGAATTTAAAATATTTGGTTTACCTATTTGATCATTTGGTGTTTGATCAGGAGCAAGAATAGTATTCGATAATATTCGAGCTGTGGTAAAACTATCATCAGTGGTATTAGCTCTCGCATGTAACTGATTCTTATGACGCTTCCAATTGCCTTTTATAGTGCGTACAAAGAAAGTAATTGCACCAAGTTGCGAGATTATTAGTACGACACCTTTAATCCATTTCGGGCCTTTTGCATAATTGCGAGCAAAAACATTTTGATTCACAGAGAATGTAGGGTGAGATCGAATTCTAGTAACTGGTTTGGTGCATGGCGTTGTTTGAGATAGGACGGTCCGTTGCTCTCGACCCTGCAAAATTTCAGCAGGTGACTTCCCTGTAACTGCATTCGTTATTGTTCGGTACGTCATGAGATATTTTGAAATTGCTATCTCTATGCTCTTTTCCTCCTCGTATATTTTTCGCATGTTTGTTTTAAAAGTTCGGACGAACCGCTCGGCTTCTCCATTTGAGGCTGGATGAAATGGAGCTGTGCGCAAGTGCTGCGTTCCATTGAACCGACAAAAAACTGCAAATTCTTTCGATGAAAACTGGCTGCCATTGTAAGTTACAATAACTTTTGGTAACCCCTCTAATGCAAATATTTTTGAAAGTGCTTTAATTGTCGATGATAAAGTTGCTTCCTTCATTTGAATTAAAAATCCGTTTTGAACAATATAACACTCTTGTGCGTTGTGAGTGAATTTTGTCTATTGAAGAATGGCAGCGACTTATGTTCTATAGGAAGCAGTTTTTCTGGCCATCCATTCTGTGTATAAAACTTTACTTTTTTAAGAACAATATCTTTACGAGTCTCTTCTGCAATTTTATGGGCATTTACTGGAAAGTTTTCTAATTTTTCTTTAATTTCTAAAGTAAGTTCTTGGCAAGATTCTTCCATGGCATCAAGATCTGGACCCATTGGTAGGCGCGATAGAGCATCGGCGCGGCGTTGGCATATTGGCTTGAAGTTTTGTAGCGAATTTTATAATTGAAGCCCATTAAAATAAAAGCCCAACGAGTTAACCCACCTGTAGTCATCATTGGCTTTTTACTTGGATGAAATAATGTTAATAGCGGTTATGGTCAGTATGGAAGATAAATTTTCGGCCAAACAAATACTGCCCGCTCACTGAATTGAATCGTTGTCGAGTGAAGACGTGTTGTGAGAGAGCTCAAGTGAAGTAAAAAGACAAAAGTAGAACAAAATAAAATGAGTTGCAAGATCTGTTCATTAAAAATCGGAAGAGATATCTGTAAAATTAATTGCAGTGAGTGCGGTCTATTATTTCACGCAAAATGTGCCAAACTTAAACCTTCAGATGTAGAACACATAACCAAATCGGAAAAAACATGGAATTGTAAAGTTTGTGTGCAACAAAAAAAGAACAACCTGAACCGATTATCGTTATCATCTTCTTTTGCCACTAACAATGTTAGTCTGAGTGCAGATGACTTAACTCTGGAAGGCATTCACCTTAAGGTTATGGAAATAAAAAATACACTTGCTAGTACTCTACACTCTTTGGGTCTAATGCAAGCACAAATTTCTACTCTCGAGGAAACAACACGATTGCTTTCAGAAATACAAAAAGAAAACGAAATGATTAAAGCTGAACTAAAAACAACAAGAGAGAGACTTGACAATGCAGAGTACATGTACCACTCTAAACACATTGAACTGCGTGAGGTTCCCTTTTTTGAGAACGAAAATGTGTGTGCAACGGTGATCGAAATACTAAACAAGGGAATTGATATGCAACTGACGGTCGATGATGTGGAGATGTGCTACAGAAAGAAGATCAAGGGGGAAATCTTGGCAGCTTTATACGCTAAGAAAGTGGCGATCAAAGCAGAAACAATCTTCTCTTCGTGCAAAGGCCGAATCTTCATCAACGACTTTCTGTCAAACAATACAAAGATGCTCATGAGGGAGGCAAAAATTGCAAAAAAAAATCATAACTATGAATTTCTTTGGGTGAGGAGGTTAAATTCATCAGGTGCATTGATGATCTTAATCATTTATAATAATTTTTATTTTCTATATTTTAATATTCAATTATATATAACTCTTATTTTATTTAAACTATGATGCGCCATAATGAAATATTTGATCTCAATAACTGTAGTGCAGGTGAAAACATCTTGATTGGTTTAAATTATAGTAAATCTTATAACGATTTTGTGGTCTTCCACCAAAATATAAGAAGTATGAGAAAGAATTTTGATAATTTTGTGATAACTTTAAGTAATGCCTTTAATATCTTACCTGATGTAATTCTCTTATCTGAAATTTGGATTTTTGACCATGAATTATGCAATTACTCAATTCCGGGTTTTAACGTTTATGCGGAATGTAATGATAAATATGTGTCAGGTGGAATAGCGATCTTTGTGAAAAACAATATTGTTGTGTCTGAAATATTCACTCCTGATTTGAAAAGTGCTGATGCCATTATTTTGAAAATTAAACTTGAATGCAACCTGTGCATTGACATTGTTGGTATATATCGACTGCAATTTGTTCACAAAGATATATTTCTGAGAGATATAGACGATCTACTTCGTGGACTGAACAGTAACAACATTTGCATGATCGGTGATATTAATATTGATATTTTGGGTTTTCCGTCTAGCTGTGATGATTATTTGCTCCTTTTATCGTCTCTGGGGTTCGAACCATTTGTAAATGTGCCAACGAGAGTTACAGATTACAGTAAGACCTGTATAGACCATATTTTTGTTCGTTCAAAAAGCTCTGAAAATATGCGTTCGTTTTTACTCGAATGGGATGTTAGCGATCATTTTGCAACGGGGGTGTCTTTCCTGGGCTTATTAAAAAATAGTAAACAAAAAAATGAAAGTTCGAATATTCAATCACTTCAAGAAATAAACTACACGTTGCTTAATGATTGTCTCGCCGCTGAAAGTTGGAATTCTGTCTATAGCTGTAACTGTCCTTCAGACGCTTTTCGGAATTTTATTGACATTTTATCTGGTCATGTTTCTTCTAGTAAATCCATAAAACAAAAACGAAAGTACAAAAAAATTAAACCATGGATGACTGACCACTTGTGCCAAAAAATTAATGCTAAAAATGAGTACTACATTAAGAACAAAGGCAAATTGCATCTACCAAATATAAAGATCGCCTACAAAAGTATGCAGAAAGATATCCTCGATGGAATTAGTAAACAAAAGGAAGCATTCTTTAAAAAAAAATTTTACGATAGTAGGTCTAATCCAAAACAGCAATGGAACATCATAAACAATCTTTTAGGAACACAAAATGGTGGCAATGAACTTAAACGCATAGAATTTTCAGAAAATACGGTTTCAGAAAGCGATGCGGATATTGCAAATAATTTTAATCTGTTTTTTAAAGATGTAGTTAAAAATCATACACCAAACATCGAAAATGTTTGTCTAGAACATCAAAATGATGATTTAGTTTTGTCTTCCTTCTTTTTTAGTGCGGTTACCGTAAATGAAATATCTCATGTGATTGCTAACTTGAAATCAAAATCTTCCTTTGGAATAGATGGCTTAAGTAAAATCAAATGGGGTGGCGCAACAGTCCGTTGTGAACCAGGGCCTAGTGACTTACAACTCTCAACCATTCCTGTGTGCGAGTAATGTTGTCAGGAATGGAGGGGACCTACAATTTTTATGCCGAATCCGAACGGCTAGTTTAAGAAAGCACTTTTTCATGACAAGAATTACTCTTGAAGGATTTGTCAATTCCTCGCAAGAGGCAGTACCCGCGAAAATGAATTTTTTTTTTTTATTAAATTAAGGTGGCACAGGCAGGGATTGAACCCAAGACCCCTTGCATGACAGTCCAACGCACTAACCATCATGCCACGGGTACTACAGATGGCTTAAGTAGCATAGTATTAAAAAAAAAAATGTTTTTATAACAAGGCCCTTATCACATATTGTCAACTTAAGCTTTGAAAGTGGGGTATTCCCAGAATGCCTTAAAACTGCAATTATTATCCCGATACATAAGAAAGGTGACACAACAGACCCTAATAACTACAGACCAATTTCGCTGCTATCTGTCTTCTCAAAAATTTTTGAAAAATTAATAACTAAAAGAATGCTTAAGTTTCTTGGTAAATATAGAATTCTCAGCTCTTTGCAATTTGGATTTATGAAGGGTAAGTCTACCGAAGATGCAGTAGTGACTCTCTTGGAAAGCATCAATAATGAACTCGATAAAACAAATAAATCTGGTGCTCTGTTTCTTGATCTGACGAAAGCATTTGACCTAGTCGACCACAAACTTCTTTTAAATAAACTTTACAGATATGGATTCAGAAGTAACATTTTAAATTGGTTCTCATCCTATCTTCATAACAGGTTCCAGCATGTGCGAATCGGTACAACTATGAGTGATTCGATCACTAGTGCATGTGTAGGCGTCCCCCAAGGGTCAGTGCTCGGGCCTTTACTTTTTATTATTTATATAAATTCAATCTTTCAGCTGCCTTTGAAAGGAAATATGGTTGCTTTTGCTGATGACTTAGCCCTTTCGTATTCTGCACCTTCTGTTGATAGAATAAAAGTCTCAATGAACAGCGATCTCTCTATTTTGGCAAACTGGTTTAAGTATCATCAGATGGTGCTGAGTAGCAAATCCAAGATTATGTACTTTTCCTTGTCAAATGAGATTTCTATTGAAAATGTTGGTCTTCATGACGCAAGCTGTGATCATTCTAGTTGTACCGTTTCCTGCATGCCACTTGAATGTGTAACAGAATTTAAATACCTTGGCATAATACTAGACTCAAAACTGAACTGGAAGTCACACATTATGAGTGTTAAAAAAATATATATATTCTTTTGAACAAAATCTTTCTCTTGCGAAAAATAGTACCAGCGAACCTACTAACATCTATTTATTATGCATTAGCTAACTCTCGCTTAGAATATGGTATTTCCTGCTGGGGTAGTGCATTTGTCAGCAACCTACAGCCTTTAATCATAGCCCAGAAGAAGATCATTAGAGTAATGCTTCACAAACCTAGATGGGAACCATAATTTCCGTTGTTTAAATCACTCAATATATTACCACTTCGTCATCTTTATGTTTATAAGGTATTGAGACTGTTCTATCTGCGGGGTGGTCACAATACAGTAAGAAGAAATGAAATAAATCGTTCGTTGAGATCATCAGCATCTACTGTGACTATCCAAAGAACTAGAACAGAGCATCTTAGACGCTTCTGTTCTGTCATAGCTCCATTTATATATAATAAACTTCCAGCAGATATATGCAACAGCAATAGCCAATGCCACAGGTTCTTAAAAAATCTTAGAATTTGGCTCTTTTCTAAATCAGATGTGGAAGACTTAATGCGTGTAGTAGCTTGACCACTTATACATACCACGACAACCTAAACCATAAAAAGATAGTTTGACTTGCTTTATTTAAATTAATTGTCATCCATAATTTTTAATTCATATCTCATTATAAATTCATATTCTCTCTCACAAATTCCTTGCCCAATCCTAAAATCTTCATCTGATGCAAAAATATATCTCTTTTTTTTTGTAGTGTTCTCTCACTCTCTTACAGCAATAACTTCGACGCGGTTTTTCATCTAAATTAAAAGTATAATTAAATCGCACTTTACACTGGTTTCCGTACCACAAAGTGCATGATACCCTTTCATTTAGTAATTCATGGTCAAACGCTCTTTTGTCTTATATAGTTTTTATAATTTTAATTTAATTAGTAATGATTTGTATAAAACATAATGCATAATTAAATACTGTTAACCTTTAAATAATGAATTTGTTAATACTTTATGTACAAGATATATTTAATGCTTATTGTTACCTTTACGCTATCAATAATTATAATTAAACATTATTTTGCTAAGACAATAATTGTAAACATGAAATGGAAATAAATCTTAATATTACACACACTAAATACCCTCATCTTCCAGACGTTTTTCTTCCATTTTAAATGCATCGATTTGACCAAATGGAATTGGTCTGGCCTTACAAAATTTCGGTGTTGCATTAGGTTTCAAATATAACTTTGACTGAACTGAGTTGCAATGCCCTAACGTTGGAGAAAAAAGATCTTCAAATCTGGCACATAAATCTTTGACATCGCAATTAGACACTGTTATATGCTCTATCGATCGCACATTTTCAGCTTTCTGAGCACCTTCACAATCTACACGCATCCCAAATGCTTGTGAACAATTATAACCGAATGTGCTGTCACCATGAACCGAGCTTGTAATAAGCAACGGTAGCTTCTTGCTTAATCCATTAAATTTTACGTCCACCATCACTTCTCAATTTCATTAACTCTAGACAAACCCACAAATGATTTACTTGCACCTGTATCAAGCAAAAATTTAACTTTTCGACCATTCATTTTTAAATCCAAAAATAATTTCGACCATTCACTTTTAAATCCAAAAATAATTTGTTGCCGTACGTTTGCATTGATTCACCAAGGGAAAAATATTTTCTTTGATAACGCTATTAACGTAATCTTGATTAACAGAACTATTATTATGGTTAGACGATGAACCACGATTGCTGTTACTACTGTTATATAGATAACACACATTGGGCAATATGCTTTTTTTATTGCAATTTTCTGCAAGTGGTATTAAAAAATTTACAATTCGCTTTTCTGTGGCGATAAAAACAACCTGAACATGACTTTTGTGTACTAGAACTGCTATGATGTTGCTGTTGCTTATTTTTGCTGAAACTGCGGTGTTTGCTTCGGCCTCTTACCTTTACGAATTGACGGCTGCTATGACCCGATGAGCTTACTATCTGATTTACTTCTACTGCTGGCTCAAATTGATCACTTTTGGGAACCAGCATTGACTTTTGTGTGTCGAGAAGATTCCGGACCCAACTCCACACTCCATCTTTGATCCGTCAATAAAGATAGTTGTATCAAAGTCTTTCGTAGCCATGCCATCCTCCTAATGCTTTTTGGCAGAAAAGATGGCTTTAAAATATTTACTGAGGTTCAAGGCCTATAGGTTCTGGAAAACCAACAGTTGTATTCGTTACTTCTCAGCACGCTTCACGATACTAAATATTTAATGTTTAGGTCTACTGGTAAGAGGTGCGGAATATCATTTAAGGAATCTTTTGGGCAGGATCATAAAGCCCCTGTTGTGCCAGTACTATAGTACAACGGCTGTGTACGTCCACA
The DNA here is from genome assembly GCF_945859685.1 of Eupeodes corollae. Lineage (NCBI taxonomy): Eukaryota > Metazoa > Arthropoda > Insecta > Diptera > Syrphidae > Eupeodes > Eupeodes corollae. Next base: position 98,096,532 of record NC_079147.1, read on the forward strand.
AAATCATCTTCGACTGAAGGCCCCACTCTTTACCAATAGTTTTTCTACAGACGTAAAAGTCAATGCAAGCTTTGTTAACCCGTTGCTCGATGTTTACTTTCCAGTTCAATTTGGGATCTAGAATGATTCCTAAACATTTCGCGCTAGAGGATAAAGATAGGATTTGACTGTTCAGTGAGGGTAAGGTGAAGGCGGGTCTCCTTGATTTTGCTAATAATAACACAGCGACGAACTTTCCCGACACCAGTAAAACCAAATTATCAGCATAAGCTACCTCCTTTACCCTACAACTTTTTAACTTCATGAGGATTTTTATTCATGACTAAAATTCATAAAAGCGACGAGAGCACACAGCCTAAGGGTGTTCCTCCACTCACATGTTTGGAAGATATTGTGTTAGGTACTTAAAGTAGCTTGAATCCTTCAATCAATTAACACCTTTTACGTCTAGGAAGTTAGCAAGAGTAAATTCTTTATAATAAATTGTCTTTTCAACCAGTGTTGTAAGCTTATAAGACGTCAAGCTATTTGACCTAAAGTCCTTTGCATATTCATGGCTACGCGTACCCAGTTCCGGGGTAAAAACTGATTTAACCTGTCTCCATGTCTTCTGTACATGATTGCGTTTTACCCGTAAGTGCAATGTCTAATGTTTACACCATGTCTTTGGTATACTGTTTGCATACTTAAAGTGAACGACTTCTTGACTAAAGACTAGTCTAACGGACTGCCTTCTCACAATTGGGTTAGTTAAAAGTGTTGGTCAACACCAAAAGGCAGTATAAGTAATTTTCCAGTGCAATGATCTTCACCCCTTGTTGAGGAGTGGGCTCTATTGTACACTCCTTGCATTCTAAGGTCTTAGGTAGAGCACTATTTATATAGTTCCGCAATTTCAACCACACCCACCATGAAGCTCCGAGTAGCGGTCCTACCTCTCAAACAGGCTGAGTCAAGCCGGGAAGTGTTAATGAGACACCAGAACCAACAATACCTAGATGCTCTTATCTCCTGTGGTACATAAATATAGCAATATATCGGACTTTGCAACCTTAGAAATAGACTCCTTTAAGAGAAAAACATCGATCCGAGACCAACTTCATTGAGGCCAACAAGGAGAAGACCCATTAATTGAAGTAGGAAACCAGTGATTCCTTATTAAACCAAAGCTTACACAACGTTTTTTTACGGACACGAAAAATTACTGTTGATTCCAGTAGATTACGAAAGAATTGGGAAATATTGGACGAATTTAATCTAAATTGATATCTTCGTGAATAAGTATCAACAATAAATGAACACATAGACGTCGGTAAATCATGCATAAAGAAAGTCATAGAAGATTCATCTGAAAAGAAGGAAAAGCCTGGAAATCCATAAGCACAATCTTGGCAATAAAGAAAACCACGGAAGAATTATGTAACGATCTCAAATAAGGCAAGAATTGGTCAATTGACGGAAGATTCCTTAAAACCGGAGACATTTAAATTACATAACGAGAGAATCTGACAAATTGAAGAAGTGTTGAAAAAAGGAATCAATCTGACAGTTACACAAAGGATCTGTTAAGGCATAGGTAAAGTATCGATTAATTTAAAAGCTTTTTAATGATTTAAGCCATACCGTTTATAACGCCATACATCTCATCTTCCTTGTATTCTATTTTAATTGCCATCCAACAATCATTGGCATCTACTGCAAGATGTCGTATTCTAGCTTAATTTTTGTAATTTGCATGCCTTCAGCCTTTATGATTAAACTGCATGCCAATATACCCACAAGATATGCTTAATGTTGATTGATACAAGATATTTAACAAGTTCAAAATAGACTTGACCTAGAGTCATACTCATGTACTTGAAATCAATCCTCTTTCTCTAAATTTGGCAAGTATCTTGTTGATCATTTCTTTGCCTCGTTAGTCGTTAAAGACAATAGTCATAATTATTTTGTAGTAAAAGCAGTCAAAGTAATTTCAGACTTCAATTACTAACGCTGTGTTAGGCCTTCGAATTGGTATTTCCATCCGAAACAATTTCCTATCCGAAGTATGTAATCTCATCAAGAAAATTAAGGAACCTCTGCACTTCCATCCGGCTGGCCCGGCTCGGCTCGGCCTAGCCCGCTCCACCCGACCTTGTGATGATGGATACTTGTATATCAGCATTTCCAATGAAATATAGATATTCACCTATGTTGTATTTGTAGCTGCCAATAGTATGGTCCTGTTTAACCAAGTGTGTCAATTGCAAGTCATTAACATCTTCATCTGAGTCCCATACAATATACCAGCGATGCTATGTAGAGTTGCCATGTTTTGAATTAGCTCAATAGCCCAATTTCATAATTTTTGTAGCCTGAATTCGAACGCGACAAAGTTGATCTATAGGCTTGTTCTTCTGCAACTCCTTGAATTAGAAGGTATTATTTTGGAAGCAGCTAAATTAATGAAAAAACCAGCCACTTTAAAAAAACAAAACGATTGGTACGATTTTTCCTGTGAAAAACTAAGAAATAAATCAGTAGCATTTTTGAAATTTATTCAAAAACAGAATACAGCAAATTTCAAACTTTCGTATGAGCAAGCAAATAAAGAATGTACAAAATATTGCAAACAAAATTTAAGAAATTTCGATGAAAAATTGCCAAGATCTCTAGGTGACTGCAAGGATTTAAAGAAGTTTAAAGCTCTCATCAAAAAATTATTGGCAACAAAAATTCAATGCAAGAAGAGACCTAACAAATGAGAACATCCTAAAAGAGCATTTTAGTAACCTTTTGAATTCTTCGATGGGGAAGCAATGTAGTCATAAATATGCTCGCCCGTATTTGCGAAACAATTTTTTAGACAAAGATATAAAACTTGAGGAACTGGAGGTAGTATTAGACTTAATGAAGGATGGTAAAGCTGCTGGGACAAATAACATTCCAGTAGAATTTTTTTAAATGTAACTTACCTGGGATTAAGGAATAGTGAACATAAGCTTTAAATATTACCTTTAATTTCGGTATTCCTCCAGATCATTTTTAAGAAGCCCTGATCTGGCCTGTATTAAAAAAGGGTGATCCAACTGATCCCAAAAACTATAGAGGAATATCGTTTTTAAATGCTTCGATAAAAATATATTCTTTACTCCTATGTAAGAGGCTTACCAACTGGGTTCAAACTAACCAAATTCTCAGTGAGTTTCAAGCAGGTTTTCGTAGAGGTTACTCTGTAGTAGACAATACTTTCGTTCTAAATGGATTGCCAAGAACGAAGCTCAGTAACGTTGACTTTAAGGTTACCTTTGACCGCAATGACTTGATCTTTAAGTTGTACAATTTGGAAGTGTCAAACAAATTTGTTAATGGCTTAGAGAAACTTTACCAAAAGTCATTTGCGGAAGTGTTTGATGGAAAAAATAAATTCGAAATTTTGGAAATGAAACGAGGACTTAAACAGGGATGCAATTAGCCCATTACTTTTTGCCCTGTATCTGGACGATTTGGTACAATACTGTTAGTAATTTGGTACTGTGTGTGGTTGAAATTGGTGATATAACAAATAAAGTTAATATATATGATGATGGCAGTGTCACATTAGTAGAGACAGCAAAATCGCTTCAACTGATCATAAATAGAATGGCAGAGTATCGCAGAATATAAAATTTAGAAGTCAACTTAGATAAGTCTAAAGTTTTGCTTTACCAGATGGGAAGTGGGACACTTTCAAGTGATTAACAATCGATCAGATTTGGAAGTAGTAAAAGAGTACACTTACCTTGGAATGGAGTCAAATTTTAATCTAATATTATGGAAATTTAATTTAATATTATGGAAAACACTTAAAAATTAACTTTAATGAGGGAAAAAAAACAGCAATTGTTGCAAATTGGACAAAAATATTTTACAATAAAAACATTGCTCTAAGTTTAAAGTACAGGGTATTCAACGCAAGTATGGAGCACAAAAAAAAAAACATGGTGCGACAAGGATACTTCGTTTTTTTCTAATAAAAATGTTTTAACTCTTTATAAATAAACCCAAGATATATGTTTAATGTACTTGGAAAGGATGTTCAAATGGTAAACATGTGCATTCAAGAGGACACAAGCGTCCACAGGTTTTTCTCAAAGCCCACTTCTGTCTATGAACTACTTTTCTCACCTTCCCGCCATGAGCATCGGGTGCTTAGTACCTCCACTAGAGATTGGGTTCTAACCCCAGTAGAAAGTTGTTGGGAGCAGCAAACGAGAGAGGGGAGAGAGGTGTTTCCGTAAAGGCACCTTTCCTTATACAGACTGCAACGGACGAATTCTCCACATGGAATCAAGACTCATGAGCAGTGCCTTGGCTATGAAATTAAAATTTTCTAAGGATATTTTACCGCCAAGCTAGGAAAGAAGACATTTTTGGTGTCACAATCAAGAGATAAATTCTGCACTACAACACCTGCGACAACGGATTCAGGCTGATCGACGTCGCTGCGGCGTGAGACGTTCTCGTATCTAGTACGCATTTCACACATCTTAATATCCACAAGGGGACACGGAAATCTCCTGATCAATCAAATGTCAACCACATTACGATCGACTATACTTCTCCAATACTCCGAAATTTCCGAGGGGCAACATTGACTGGGACCACTACCTCGTTGTAGCCAAGGTACGGCTACAGATATCCCGGTAGAAGCCAAAACAAGGAATTACTGTCAGAAGTTTCAACGTTAGACGGCTACTATCGCAAGAGACTGCCATTTCCTTTTCCGATCGAGTCTCTAGTAACCTCTTAAGGAGTATTATGCTTGCATATACATTGCCTTGCAGCCATCAGAGATACCGCCTCTAGAGTGCTAGGTTTCACACGGCCACAACAGCGAAACCCCTGGTTTGACGACGAATGCCAGCACGCGCACGCAGCGAAACAAGAGGCATACAAAACGGCGCTGCACAAAAGGACTAGAGCTGCTCGCGAGCTCTACGAGTAGAAGAGAAGAGAGGAACACGGGCTTTTAGATATAAAAAAACATAGCATGAGAAGCACGCGATCGAGGAGATATAGGGATGTCACAACAGGAATGAGGTGCGTAAATTTTAACAAAAGGTAAAAAACCTCCCAAGGGTACCAGCCACGAACCGAATCCTGTAAGGACGATCAAGGTAACATCGTAGTAGATAGAATTATTCTACCTAGGTGACACAGATCAATAATTCCGCCTTTCCGACCTTGAGGAAGTGTCTTAGGATGCTTTGGTCCCGTACGAATAGATGGAGAATGGAGGAGAAGATATAACGACGAACTGTACGGGCTGTACAGCGACACTGACCTAGTTAACAGAATTAAATTCCAACGGCTTAGGTGGCTCAGTCATGTAGTGCGAATGGACATCAACGCTTTAGCCCGGAAGGCTTTCGAATCCAATTCCGAGGGACTGCGTAGTTGATGAAGACCTCAAATCAGGTGGCGAACACAGATGTGTGAATACCTCAACCGACTTGGCGTGTGAAATTGGAGACAGCTAGGTAGGGACCGAGCTGGCTGGAGATGCATGTTGGCTGAGGCCCAGGTCCGTCCAGATATGTAGCGCCACCTTAAGTAAGTACTTGGAAAGTGGTATAGCAACACTCTTTATCCTGAAGCTGAACACGAATTATTCATGATTAGGGTATCGAAAATGAAAAATTCCAACCCGCCAACAATAATCTGGCGACATGCAGTTCAACTTAAAAAAGGTTGGTATGAAGATTGAAGAAAGCTAGCAGCGGACTGTGGAATCACCTTTAATGAAATTGGTACAAAATGCAGAAGCTGAAGAAATAACTCTATAAAATTATACAGCTTACTGATGAGAACGAAAAATATGCTTTCAAAGAAAGTGAAATACAATATCCATGTATGGAATTACTCTGCACCGAATTCCACACCGGAAGCCATCAGGATAATTTTCATTATAAAAGGAAAGAAAATGAAATAGTTCGACTCCTGAACGGTGAGTTATGGATGCAGCTTATATAGTACTGTAAGGAGGCGACCTCATGCCATGCCTCATTAGTACCCTCGATCTAGTCCAACTTCGGTCATAATCTTAAGTACAGAGATTTGTTCTTTAACCGTACTTCGCGAATGTAGATTGTTTTACAACATTGTCTTTCTCAATCATTGAATTATTCAAGAATTTCAATGAAATAAACACTGATATCTCATTTCAAACCCTAAAAATCAAAGTTTTAAAAAGAGTGTGAAGAAAGATAAGTTAAGCCCAATAAATTGTATACTAAATATTCTTCCGGTAATTTTGGAAAAAGAAAAAGAAGAATCCCTATTAAAAAAGGCCTATCTGGCAAGCCTCATTGTAGGTATAGATTGGTAGTTGGGTAATAGAGGTGGCGGGCAATGCGACGGGCGACAAATTTCATATCCTTCGTCATCACCACCATCACGCCAGGCAGGACGAAGAACGAAGGAGCAAAAACACATAATATGTGCCTGTGCATGTGCAACTGCATCCACATCATTTCAAAAAGGACGATATAGGTATACTCGAGTATCCGTATAAGTTTGGGCATATCAGAAGCTTCAGCAACGAGTACCAGAATATCGAAGTATCGACATTCGCACATCATCTCTGTCGGCAATAAATTGAATTTTTCATTCCAATGAGTTGGCAGCAACAGGACAAAAAGATGTTTTGTATCTCTATACACCAATAGTACCTCCATAGTGATAGTTCGGCCGTGGTTTTCCAAGTCGATGTCTATATTGTATGTACCTTCTGTGTATATGTATCCTATAAGGGTACCGTGAACAAGGGAGTTCCATATAGTAGGTAGGTACATAAGTTGGTGTATCAATAAATAAAATATAGGTATACAACATCATCATACATTGGCTTTCCCTTGCAACGGCAATTGAATCCTTTCTCGATGGCCCGAAATCGATGAAAGATTCAATTGGGAACCACTTGCCTCATGGATGCACAATTATGCACTGGCTGGCAGTTGGAGTCGCAGTAGATGGAGATGGAGATGGATATTAATGTCGCTCGATTTGTGCACATGGCACTATTTGGAATGTGTTGTATAGCCTTGTAGCTCATATTGGTCCTACCTAGTTCTACCTACGAGTATATGCAGTCTTGAAGCTCGGTTCGGAAAACAGATGACGATAGGCCTTCGTCGTCGTTGTCGTTGTCGTCGTCGTCGCTTTCGTTGGTCCCCTCTCTCCGTCTCTTTTCTCATTCAATTAAATCCTTAATAAATCTGAAATTGAATTTGCATGCACCGAAATTGATTCACAATATTTTTGCCACACATTCATACCAATATCAAACAATCTGTCTTTTCACTTTTTTGTTATTTCTTCCTTATTTTTCTTTTGCTATCTACTTACAAAATTGACGATAAAGAGAAAAAGAAAATATTATATTGTACTTTAACTTAATCGAATATTTATCAGTAAATATTATTGTTTTATCAATTTTATCTTATAAGTACTTATATTGACACTCAACTCGTAAGGTCGATGACTATGATGAAAAATAAGGCTCAGAAAGTCTTATGAATATTAATTTCAAAATGTAATATTTTCCTTCAATGGGTTTCCTTGAGTAAATGAAGTCTAAGCTTCTCCTTGAATAAGTTTGAACTTTAAGAAGAATATATTGACAAGATGCATATTATTTATGCGTATATTATAAAACTGCGAGGTCCTTCATGGAATGTTACCACTTTGCTTGAAAAATTCTTTTAGAACTTTAAAAATCTAAAGTTGTTTGTTTTGAAGGATATTATTTTAGTTTTTTGACAGAGAAGCAAGTTCTTAGAATTCCAAGATCTTCTTCAATTTGAATGCTAGAATTATTTTCTGAATTTGACTCAAGGAAGACCATCTCAACTGCAACCAAAAGAGAGAGTTACTATAAACTAAAAAAAACAAGGGACCGAGTACGAAGCCCTAAGGTGCGCCAGATTTTAGATATCGAGCTTCACTCATTTTTTTAAATATGACTTCAGCAACAACTGGCGATTGGGTTACATCCCCAGTGGAAAGTTTTTGGGGTAGCAAACGAGAGAGGGGGGATAGGTGTTTCCACTAAGGTACCTCTACTTTCATTCAGATTCATTCCACAATTCTTGGGTCACGGTTGCATCAACGAGCGGCTCATAACCATTCGCATCAAGACTAAATTCGGCAACATTAGCCTAATATGCATACACGTCCCACAGAAGAGATAGATGACAACACCAAGAATATGTTCTTCGAGCTCTTAGACAACACATATGAGCAGTGTCCTATCTACGCTACGATATTAAAATTGTCCTGGGCTCTTTTAATGCCAAGCTGGGAAGGAAAGACATCTTTGGTGGAATAATTGGGAAAAAGAGCTTGCACGACAACAATTCCGACAACGGATTTAGCCTCATCGATTTTGCTGTGGAGCGAAACTTCATGGTAGACAGTACGTGCTTTTCACACCTTAACATCCACAAAAGAACTTGGAGTTCTCCGTATTAATCAATCGTCCACCACAGTAACCATATTTCGATCGATGCTAGAAGCTTAAAGCATCGTGGATGCCCAAACTTTCCGAGGAGCTAACATCGGCTGGGACCACTAACTCGTTTTAGCCAAGGTAGTTCTTTGGGATTCCAGACCCAAGGCTAAACAGGGAGATGTTGAAAGAAGATACAGCGTCGAACGGCTACAATTATAAAAGATCGCCAAATCCTTCCCTTCCCTAGTCACAAGTAGCCTCTTTCAAAGTTCTCTGAGAATCCTCCTCTGACGTTCTGGGTTTCAGTAAGCCACCAACAAGGAATCCCTAGTTGTGGATAGGATTGAGTGATGGCAACCGGGGTGAAGGGCCTTATTTTCGAGAAAAATCACTTATCAGCCTACGTACCTTGTTGTGGTCATTCTCTTAATTTAGTGAGGAAGGCAGCTGCTAACTCCTGTGCATCGGCTGTTCAATTCTTTGATTTCTTGTAGAATTTGTACACGTTTTTCACAGAAATTATCGGAGAAGAAAAGCGGTCAGGTTTTAGTTTTGAAGAGGCTCAGCGAAACTCGTTCGTCTTGTCGAGCTGAAGCTACAAAAGCCTTAGTCCACGGCTATTCGAAAATCAAAGAAGCTCTAACCAGCATATCTTCCAACAAAGAGCAAAAAAACATCGTGAGGAATGAAGCAACGCACCTTCTATAGAAGATTAGTGGTCTTGAAACTGCTTTGTTTACAACATTGTGGAACGATATCTTAGAGCGATTCAACGCTTCAAACAAGATATCGCAAGACTCGACACTGATTCTTGAATCGGCAATGCGTGCACTAGAATCATTGAAATCATTCGTGAAATCCAAACGAAATGATTTTGCTAAATACTAGGAAGCAGCAAAAAAAATATCCCATACTGAAGAATATGTACAATCACGCACCCGCACCAGAACGAGAAATGTGAGGTTGAATCCGCCCGATTACGGGAAAGCACAAGACGCAAATCTGTTACCCAAGGAAAAATATCCGCCTTCATCAAAATGATTGACCAGCTATTTGTTTCTCTTACTGAAAGATTGCATGCCTATGAAACTGTACGTTCGAGATTTGGATTCCTGAATCCCATCGGTGAAAGTGTATACGGATGATTTAGAGCCTAGTCTTGGTAATGAATTGGTTCAATTTGTGTCTTTGATTGACACATACAAAAACGAAAATGACTATTTTTTTTTTTATAATAAACACGCACTCAAGGGGATATTACTACCCTTATTATGCAGATGCACAGTGTGAGCACTAGGAAGAGGAGAGAGGGTTTAAAAGGAGATGTCGGTGCACATTGGTTTTGAATTCCTGAATATTGCAATGACTAGGAAAGACAGAGTGTGGTAAGGCATTCCACATTCGCGTAGTACGGCTAAAGAACGAATCTCTGTATTTGACAGTACGACCGAAGTTGGGCTCGAGGGTATACTGATGAGCATTCCTAGAAGCGCGAGTATTACGGTTGAACTGTTTAAGGGGAGGAATGCAACTGGCTATTTCACTAGAGCATAAGCCGTTAAAATAACGGTAAAAAAGGGTCAGACAAGAGACCTTACGACGATGTTCAAGCGAAGTAAATGAACTTATGATGATATTATCACCTGTCAATTTTAATGCTATACGTTCAATACTATCCAAGAGGCTTAAGTCAGTTGCAGGAGCACCAGCCCAGAGATGGGAGTTATACTCAAGCTTTGGACGTATGTAAGTCTTGTAGATAACAGCACGATCAGAAGGGGTGAAATATTTCTTGCATCGCCTAAGAAAACCCAAACACCTTGCGCAATTTTTGGCGACATCGCGTATGTGATCATTCCATAAGAGAAGGTTGGTGACACACATACCGAGAATATCGAGGTGTTCAGTCTCATTGATGCAAGTGCCATCCATGGATAATGGCAATGGGGGTATATCTCGCTTTAACGATACAAGACAGCATTGGGTTTTCGAAGCATTAAATTCCACGCGGTTTTTTAATCCCCATTGAACAATGCTGTTAAGATCGGAATTTAATGAGCTTATCATATTTTGTCGTTGCAGTTCCACATCCGAAGAAGAGGGATGTGAGTCTGAAAACGAATATGAAAAGCTAAGAGTACTATCGTCAGCGAAACAATGTATTGGATTAGATGTTACAGACAGAAGATCATTAATAAAAATGAGAAAGAGTGTTGGAGATAAAACAGAGCCCTGGGGCACACCAGCATTTATTTTATGGTTTTCAGACTTGAATCCATCCAATACTACTTGTATTGAACGATCCGAAAGGTAATTACTAATCCAATGAAGCAGGGATTCATGAAAACCGAATGCACGCATTTTCGATAAGAGAGCCTGATGCCAAACCCTATCAAATGCTTTTGAAATATCAAGTGCAATAATCTTACTTTCTCCAAAACGATGTAAAGATTTGCTCCACTGTTCGGTGAGATGAACCATGAGATCACCAGTGGACCTATTGCTGCGAAAGCCGTATTGCCGGTCATTGAGAAGCTTTCGATCTTCAAGATATTTCTTGAGCTGATAATTAATCAGCGTTAACATGACCTTGGAAAGAAGGGACGTAAGTGCAATCGGTCGGTAGTTAGAGGGTGAGGAAGATTCGCCTTTTTTGGGAATCGGCTGGACAAATGCCGTTTTCCATCCGCTCGGAACGAGACCTGAGGAGTAGGACAGATGAAAAAGCTTACGCAGTGGTTTTGCCAGCGTTGAAGAACACCTCTTCAGAACAATAGCGGGGATACCATCCGGACCAGCAGATTTGTGTATGTTAAGATCTTTTAGGACCCTCGCTACGGTACGAGTGCGAATAAAGATTTGCCCCATAGAATCATTAACTCGCTCAAGTATAGGCGGAGTCATAACACTCACTGGCAGAGTTGAATTGGCGGCGAACTGCCTAGCAAAGAGATTTGCTTTCTCTAAGGAGCTAACAAATGGAGTGTCATTCACAACGAGCGTAGGAACCGAGGAAGAGGAAGAATTCCTCATATTTTTTACAAATGACCAAAAATTTTTACTGCCTTTGGGACATTGCAGTATTTTTTGCCGCAAATTTTGGTCATGTAAAAATTTGGTCCGTCGAATATGGGCGTTGCAGGCCTTCCTGGCTGGTTTGAACTTTTTCCGGCTTTCCTTAGTACGATTGGCTTTGTAGCAACGGAAACTAACCTCTTTGGCCCTAATAACCTCTTTACAGCTCGCATCAAACCAAGCGTTTCCCTTGGGTCTGATACTTTTAACCCTGTTTGGTATAAAAGTTCTCATTCCCATTAGAATTAAACTTGTGATCATATCAGCGCTGGCGTCAACGTCACTATCGAGGAAGCATAGTGACCAGTTAAAGATCCTGAAGTAATTATTGAGGCCGTCCCAGTTGACTTTCTCGTATTGCCAAACGATTCTCATAGGAGCTCTTTCTTTAACTGAACAGTTTTGACACGAGAAATTTGCTGATATAACACAATGGTCAGATGTGCCTAGAGGAGATAGAACACTAACAGTGTAATTATCAGGGTCAGAGGTAAGAAACAAGTCAAGAGTGTTTTCTGCTCGACCTTCAACGTCCGATATTCGGGTGGGCTCGTTGACAAGCTGAGTTAGGTGGTTCAACTCAGCGAAGATTTCTGCACACACTCTATCGGGTGTTGTCTGGCCTAAATGTTGAAGCCATGAAGAATTGTGTACATTGAAATCGCCCGTAACAACGATTGCAGCGCGAGGATAGGACGAAACAATTCTTTGGATAGAATCAGACAAAGCATCAAATTCACGAGAAGTTGATACTCTGTCTAAATTTGGGCTTCGATAAAGGAAGCAGTAGTGAATGATTTGCTTATTCACGGAGAATTTAAACCACATATAATTAAAAAAGGAATTGGTGCAAAGACCATATTGTGGTAAGAGCTGATAAGCAACATCATTCCTAATGTATATGGCGAGGCCATGGTGGATAAAGAATAAAGGCACCAAGCTATACCCATAAATAAAAAATTCAGCAGGATCGGAATCGTTAAATAATCTGCTGAAACACAGATTAGCAAATGCACCAATTCCAATTGTAATTGATACATAAACTAGGCTGTGCAACTGTGGAAGAAGGGGAAAGTAAGGATGGGATGGTACTCACTGTGAAGTGCTGTGCTGAGTGGCTTATCATTTTTTGTTTTTGGTGTGTTTTTGTTGTTTTTTGAGTGGCGTGATTTCTATGTTATTTTATTATGGGGTTGCACTATTGTTTTTTTTTGTTGTTTTTTTTGGAACCACTAATATTAATTTATGTTTATTTTTTGTTATGGTAAATTATTGTTATTTTTGTTTGTTTATAAAGCAGTTTGTGTATATGTTTAATTGTTATTAAATTTAATTGATGATAAAAAAACTGCTCCACGACACGTTTACGAACAATAAAAATAAAAAAGAACGAGCACAGACAGAACGGAGACGCACAACACAGGGGCAACCTTCCCCAACAAAGGTTCACTGACAACTAGGACTATGGAACAGATCAATCGCCAAAACTATTTTACTACCAAATTCCCGAAAACTAAATTTTAGAGCTACATTCCTAATCCTCGAAATTGCACTGAGAATATATTTGGTTTTGATAGTAACAAATTGTACAAGAGTGCGCTCATATTCAAAAATGAAAATTATAAAAAATAGGCACGATGGGACAAAACCGTTTTCAAAGCTCTCTCTCCTGAGCATTGAAAGCGATTTACTCCGAGAACTGGATTTCAGAAGCTTGAAGGGTTCCGTTCGTTAAGCTTAAAATTTAATTTCAGATAATTTTTTTTTCCGTTTGTATTAGTATGTGTTTGTTTAATTCTATAGGAATCTACTTGGTTTTACAAGAAATTAATTATTGAAAAACTCGAGTGAAAAAAAGGTTTACTTTATTTTGAAAATAATTCGGAGCTGGGGGACCTCCGCTCCTTTACTGCCCCGAGGCCTCTGGACCTCTAAATCTGGCCCTAACCTAGTTTGATGAGGAATGTTGGCAGGTAAATAATACAGCCAAACAACATACACGCAAAGCGAAGCTGCGTAGAAGGACAAAAGCTGCTCC
>NC_079147.1:98110320-98130694 GCF_945859685.1 Eupeodes corollae
ACCATTGAATTCCTTCTCTTTAATTTCAACAAAAACTTTTGTTTTTTACGTATAAAATATGAGAAGTATTGAAAAGCATAAAGATATTGAAAAACAATACACTTTTGTGTGTGCTAATGAAAATGTTAATCGCATCACCAACAACCATTATAAAGAAGAAATCTTAGGATTACCAAAAAATTTTAACGGGAACTAATTTTTACATTCTATTTTGTTAAGACTAAGGATTTGTTTTAAATAAAATAAAATTAGGTGGCGCAACAGTCCACAGAGAACCAGGGCCTAGTGACTAACAACTCCTCAACCATTCTTGTGTGCGAATAATTGCAGCGATCGAAGGCACCTACAGTTTATATGGCGACTCCGAACGGCTAATTCGAGAAAGCACTTTTTCATGACAAGAATTACTCTTGGAGAATTTGTCAATTCCTCGCAAGAGGCAGTACCCATGAATAAAAACCTTTAGGTGGCACAGGCCAGGGATCGAACCCAAGACCTCTCGCATGATAGTCCAACGCACTAACAGGATATGCTTTGGGGAAAACTATGTTGGTCTCTCGATATTTGTTCAACGATATTAGCTTTATTTCTTGACAGATAACTAAATTAGTAAGTCAAAACTTCATTACAGAGCATTGATCATTGCCTAAAAAAATGTATGCTTTAAAACTGTTTCCAAACTGTTTAATATTCTATTTAAATTCAGTATCAAGGACTTAAAGGCACAACATTTTGTGAGAGTCAAAATTCTGAGCTCTCATCATATAAGGCTCTTGCGATATTTTTTTCGATACCTGTATGCTTCGTCTGTTCATTGAATTATTTTTAAAAATTTAAAAATGACCAACAATGTTTTGCATATAATGAAATTGTTTGATTTAGAAATATATTTTTGTTAACGAGATTTTTAGTCGAAAACTAATTTTTAATAATTTTAGTAGCATTTCTTAAAAAAATGATTTGTTATATAAAAAAAAAATATAAATTAAATGAACGAACTTAATTTGAAGTAAATATCATTTTTGTTCCAAATTTGCGTACAATTTTTATTAGATTTAATTTTGTTTTGAAAAAAGCAGACTGTTGGATATTTTCTGTGAGATAAAATTAGTTTTAACCTAATATTTTAAATTTTTAAAAAGATATTTGAGTCGAAAGTAAATTTTTACCAAGTATTGTTTTTCTTAGGGTTATATTGTTTGTTAGAAAACTGTCAATTCGTTGAAAACTGTAGTTTTTATAACACAAAATTATTTTGAAGCCATAATCTTACATTTTTTAAAAGACATTTGAGTCAAAAATCACTGTTTAACAACTTTTAGTAATTCTTTTTTATGTTTTTATTTTTTGTTAAAAAAAGTGTTTATTCGATTTTTCTCAAAATTTTACCAAATGTTAAAAACGATTCTTTTCGTTACACAAAATTGTTTTGTAGATAAAATTATGTGTTGTTCGTAAAATGATGGAGGTTTTAAATATTTTTTTTTCTGATTTTGTGATTTATACAAAAACCGTTAATTGGATTTTTTTCTAAAATTATACTTGTTTGTTATCACGTTACAATGTATAATATATAATTTAATTCAAGTCTCTAGCTTTATTGGTTCTTGAGATATTTAGGGTTAACCAAAATTTATACTTTTCTTTAAATTGCTATGGTAAAAAAAAACTACAAACGCAATTTTTTTGAGAGCCCTTTCTTCATCTTTCTGTACTGTTATGTGTATAACAAAATTCATTTGAAGTCGATATCTCTTTTGGTTTTTGAGCTATGGACGATTAAAAAAACGTCGCGAACGTTCAGACGTACATTTGAACGTACACACACGAACATACATCTCTCTTCCAAAATCTTTCTTTTCGGTTCTAGGGACCTTGAAATGTCGAGAAATTTTCAATTCGACAAATCGAACCCATTACAATAACTTCCTATAGGAAGTTAAAAAAAGATGAATAGAACTAAGCAATGCCTCGGATGTGAGCAGCTATGAATTATAAAATTTATTTGTTTTTCTCAAAAACAGTTTTATTCAACGGTTTCGACTTTTGAAAGACACTTTTTTGGAAGGTTTAAAAATAATAAACTTACAAGACGAAAGTCCGTCAACTGAGATTTGGAGCAACTTTGGTATCCTAGGTGGTGATTTTGGAATTACTATTGCCAAAGCATGTTTTCAACAATCCTTCACGAGGTGACTAAAATTATAGAAGAAAAAATATGTCCTTCGTAGATAAAATGGGCAATTAAAGACCCTACTCAAAGAGAAGAGATAAGACAATTGTTCTATAGGTCAAAAAATACACGTTTGTTTCCACATATAAAAACTCATACATTTATTAACTAAAACTTTGTAATTATATTAATACTTTATTGTTTCTAGTTATGGGATATGTAGATGGGAAGCATTTGGTTATGCAAAGACCACGTCAAAACGAAGAATTACTTGTCATTCAGAAAGACAGACACAGTTTATGCTTAACTAAAATATTAAGTCAATTTTGAAAAGAAAAAAACTATTAAAGATTTGTGAAAATAATCAAAGTATTCTGGTTCTGCCCACGACTTCTTAGTTTATAAACACTCTAAGTGAGGGCGTATTTTAAAAACACATTTACTAAACAGCAACATAATTGTTGGTTTCTTTTTAATAATATCTATTCCCATTAAACTTTGTATAGATACTTGATTCTAATTAGAAAATTTAATTTGATATAATTCTAGATGATAGCGGGTACATCCACATGAGTATTCGTTACTTTCATTGTACCTAACGGACTTCTACCAACCCTGGCAAAACAAATTTCAAGGAAGTCCATTCTAAGGCAAAAACGAACAATAGAAAAAACACAATTTATAATGATGTAAAGGTCAGAAATAAAAACACAAAATTTAACAGTATGTTTCGTTACTTGGAATTTCTAACAAATATTCAAAATTTGCTGCCAAAACTCATAAAATAAAACAATTTCGTAAAACTCAATGGGCCATATTCAAAGTTTTATAAATTCTGATTTTGTCTCTGCTAAAATAAACTTCAGTGTATGTTATGTATAGACAATTTTAAAAGCATATCCTGGTATCTAAAAATTAATACGACGAAACCAATGTTTGAGCTGTTTTTAAATCTATAAAACGTCAAAAATAAACAAATTGATTGAGAAATTACGTTGCGAGATATTTTGTTTGAAAATGTAAAAACAAAAATTAAGGTGTCAAACGACTTAAGCATATTATGTATATCAATGTTTTGATATTTTGCTGATGTTGAAATGCTACCACCCAACAAAAAACGAAAGCTTTACACGATTCGAACCCTTTGAAATAGATGACGACGATTTGTATGAAAGGTATCAATTCGAAAAAAAACTATCAAGTTTATGATTGACCTTCTAAATATTGAAGCTCTAAATTCAATGTCCTAAAATTTCTCAACTTATAGCAAACGGAATAATTTAAAATATTTCAAAGATTTTGGCTCTCCAGCTATTGCATTTTATTTTGTTCCTCTTTACGAGCCAATTTGCTGCCAAATTATTTATGAATAGCAGCTGTGTCTAGCCTAGATGTTCAATTTACATTTTAAATTTATCAAACAGGTTCTTTTCTTCAGCTTCTATCAATATAATTCACCAAGAGCATGATGGACGAAACGAGAGTAGAATTGTTACTTGAAGCAAACTTCTGACGATATCGTTATCGGATATCGCTCAGACGATTGTGGTCAGAAAAGCTACGATGAGAGCTTGTATTTCAAAACTCTGTAAACCGTTTAATGTTTTTTTTTATAAGAGAATACGAAAGAAGATTTATGGAAACTTAAAACACTTTTTTGATATAAAAATGTTATTATGATATAAGTATTTTTTAATAAAGGATTGTTATCAAATTTTAAATATCATACAGAATTTTGAAGTACTTGGACCAGTTGCATTCTTCGTTGCTAAAAATAGTTATTGTTATTAATTTCTACTAAAATTAATTCTTTAAAGTTTGCAATTGATATGCTCAATTTCATCGTTAAATTATGTGGGTTTAGAAAGCAATAATGAAGCTACATGGAAGACTGGTGAATGTCCTTTAACTCTTAAGGATCTTTTTTCACTGCCTCACTTGAGAAATACAAAAACTGGAGAAATTGTATTTTACATCATCGAATTTAAATTAAATATGTATCAGAAATAATACAGGGTCCGGCAAAAAAACCTCCCGTATTTTTAGACGTTTATATTTAAAGCTATTCATAGATAAAATGTTATTCCGGGTATAGATAGATAGAGGTCTACGTGCCGTTTTTAGTAATCATAATGGCGTGGCCCTTATGTGACAGTTTGTTGCTGAATTTGATGTGTTAATTCCCGTATTTTTTTTTCAATAAAATGCGCAAAAAGTTACAGTTAATGCGGATCGCTACTGTCGACTTTCCTCCAACCAAACTTAAATCAGTTTACTAGGAACCACAAACAAGTCTGGTTCCAATTTAAAAACTTCAGTACAATTTTTCGGTTAAATTGTTTATTTATTTTTTTTACTTTCTATAGGAACTAATTGTACTCGCCTTGATTTGCCAAACTAAGAATGTTGACATTTCTCGTCGTTTTAAGGTCCCTAAAATCTTTATTAAAGATTTTTAAAAAAAAATTCCTGTACGTTTGTATGTTCGGGAAGTTTTTTTCGTGGTCCATATCTCAAAAATCGATAGAGATATCGATTTCAAATAAATGTTGTTAGGTACACAGATAATGATGCATACGGAAAATTGGGTGACAATTTTGGTTAACCCAAAATATTCCACGATCTAAGAACGCTAACGACTTGAATAAAGTTTAATATTATATAATATATATATATAACAGATATATATCAAGTATAATTTTGAAAAAAATGCTTTTTATTTTAGGAACAAAAATAATTGTATGCAACGAAGAATAACGTCTTTGACGTGTAGTTAAATTTTGAGAAAAAACGAATCTACACTTTTTTCAAAAACTAAAACATATAAATAACATTACTAAAACTTGGTAAAAACTGATTTTCGACTTGAATACCTTTTTGAAAATTTAGATGTTGGCTTCAAACCAATTTCGTTTTAAAAAATATAGTTTTCAACATTTAATACAATTTTGGGAACAATCAATTACCCAATTTTTTTCAAAAAATAAAAACATATCAAAAACATTTTTTAAATTTGGTACAAATTGATTTTAGACTCAAACATCTTTTCAAAAATTAAAAATATTGGCTTCAACTTTTATATAAAAACTTAAATACAAAAGAAATGTTATGGAAAATTGGTAAAAATTGTATTTAATAAAGGAATTGACTTCAAAATGATTTTATTTTTTTTTTTGATAAATTTTGTTGTTAACGTAGGATATTGTTTTTAAAAAAATTCGATCTGTATTTTTTATACAAGAAATACAAATTTTCAGGAAATGCAGCTAAAATTGTTTAAAATGGGTTTTCGACTAAAGATTTCTTTAACAAGAAAAAATATTGTTGGTCATTTTAAGTTAACCTTTTAGAAAAATTCAGCCTACAACTTTTTATAAAAACGGAACCTGCAAACAACAAAAAACTAATAAGGAATGGTTTTATGATTTTTTTGTTGAAATTTTAAGCAAGACAAATCGACAGACGGGATGGGAATTATCAGTTATCGCACCTCAGCCTATTTTCTTATAAATGTACGTAATCGTAAACGCCTTAGTAAACATCAAAGGTTTACATCTTTACTCAACAAAAAATGTTTTATAAAGCAAAAGAAAGAGTTGAAAGATGTTCATTCCAGAAAACCCGTAACATCTTATATGAAATAACAAAAAGAAGCTGGGATGCGACCCACACTGATAACTTCCCATCCCGTCTGACGATTTATTTTGCTAAGATAGGTTTCATTTGAATTATTCTAAGCGATTTCAAAGTTACCAACAATATTTTGCATATTATGGTAAAATAGTTTAATTTCAAAATCAATTTGTTTTTAACGAGATTTTTAGTCGAAAACCAATTTTTCTCAAAATTCAACCAAATGTAGAAAACAATATTTCTTATAAGACAAACTTAGTTTGAAGCTGTAATTTCAAATTTTTGAAAAGACATTTGATTCGAAAATTATTTTTTACCAAATTTAACTAATATTTATATAGGTTTTTATATTTTGTAATAAAATTGTCAATTTGATTTCTCTGCAAATTTTAACTGATGTCGAAAACCTTATTCTTCGTTGCATAAAATTATTTACCAGATAAAATCATTTTTTGCTCGTAAAATATTCTAAGTGACAGATAATTTTTTTCATTTTTTATTTATAAAAAAAAAAACAGTTAATTGGATTTTTTCCAAAAATATACTTGTTTGGTATCACGTAACAATATATTATACTAAACTTAATTCAAGTCGCTAGCGTGAGATATTTTGAGCTAACTAAAATGTTCACCTTCTTTTAAAATTGTTATGGTAAAAAACCACCCACTCAATTTGTTTAAGTCCTTTCTGCATCTTTCTGCACTGTAGGTATAGGTGGATATATGTATGTATCTACTGGTTCTTGAACTATGGGCTACGATAAAAACTTCACGAACGTACGGACGTATGGACGTACGAATGCACGCACATACATCTTTTATTTCGACTTCGAAACTTCGAGAAATGTCAAAATTTTCAATTCGACAAATCGGAACGATTACAATAACTTCCTATTTGAATTTAACAGCATTTTTTTTTTTAATGTACGTTCAACGTTTCTACCTGAAAAATTAACTACATAACAGCCAAATTTTTGAGTTTCTCTAAAACCAGTTTAAAGGCTAAACATTTTTTTCTAAAAAAATTAATTTTGATGTTAATTGAATCATTATCATAACAATACTATTTATTTCGATTGTTTTTGTGGTGTGAATTTGAAACTAGAAAGTTTTTAAGAAACTTAAAATTATGGATGTTACAAGAATTTTAAAACTGCGTTAAACATATTTATTATAGAATCATGCTAAATTGCCTCAAACCCAGCTTTACAACAAATTAGTTATTATTCATTACCAACATTTTGCTTTGATTGAAGTTTAAAAAACTTAAAACTCAAAACTCCTTTTGAATTAGGTTTGATTACCATTAGATTTGAGTAACTTTAGTAATAAAATGGTTGTTTAAATTATTTATGTACTCTCATTTGCGGGACAAAAAAAAAAACGTTTTGACAACTAGTAACGAAACGGCGATATTTTGTCCAAGAAATTATAATATTAAAAACAAAACTTTGAGAACAAAGGAAAATGCCGAATTGAAACAAATTTCATGTGATAAAAAATGTTGTTGGTAACATTCGTTAAGGTTGTTCGAAATACTAATTGACAGTTAATTTATAACTCTTATCCTACCAACATTTCCACTGCATTGGTGTAAAGTTCTCAAAATCTTCACGAAGCACATCAAAGATTTCAAATTAGATTATTTCAAAAAATAACCTATCACCTTCTTCAATTACGCATTAAACTCCACTTCAATTTTAAAACATTTTTATTCTATTTAGAGTTTAGACATTTCCAAACCTTGTTTGTATTGTTTCCTATTTAAGAAATATTGTTCAAAACCTTAGACTCTTGCTTCTACAATAAGTAACAGTCTCAAAAAAAACATTCAAACATCATAATTTACATTATTTCTTTTACTATTTTTAAATGGTTGACAAAAATTTAAAATTTAGTTTTGAATGCTTACTTATAAATTTTAAAGTTCTGAAAAGTCTTGTTCTTGATTTTGATGATTTGTACACCTACAGAATCATAGATAGACGCATATTACAGCCTGTGTGACTAATGAGTCCTTAATTTTAGAGATATCGCCAAAGTACAGAGATGATAATATTCAACCCTTATATGTCTGGTCTTATATTTTGCCTCAATCTCAAAGTCTTAAATGAAAATGTATTAAAAATAAATGAATACCTTCTTAAAGTATTTCCCAAAAAACATCATTTTCATATTTATAATTTAAAGCCCGTCAGGCTAATTAAATATCATTTGACAAGCTACACAACATTTTATACCAATCAAAAATATAGACATACATATATATATACTAATCATATAAAAAAGGGATTATGTACAAAACCCTTAAGGCATTTTATTCCTCAAACCAAACAAAAACGAAAAAAAGAAAACTGAACACAACCCGACTTAAGACCTTGAAATTAGAATTCCATCAGTATCATATTCGTGTTCTAGAATGTCAAAGTTTTGTTAAAAATTACGGGACTCACAGGTTGATAGGTAGGTAGTTGTCATATATGGCTTAGGGGTATAAAAAAGGCTTTCATCTACCTCAAAACTCAAACTCTAAAAACCACCCAAACAATCAATGAAATAGTCCTTGCAGGTCATACCTCATACCAATAGCTGGGAAAATAATTTCCATTCCTCTTCTTCGGTTTTCTGGGTCACCGCTCGCATTTTTAAACGTTTTCACTCAACATTCACCTTCCACCTGCCCTTCAATCATAAATGTACCCACCTTTACGTATAATAGATAGGTACATGAGACGGTGTATAATTTCATCATGTTGTACAGTAATTTTATTTTAATTTTATAATGAATGTAAAGTTAGTAGTCCTGCGATATACCACCATTAGAGAAGCCACCCTTAATGATTTGACATGAACAAAAATTGATTTAAGTTAATGAATTGCGAACGAACCTTTTTTTATAATTAAATTCACAATTTTAATTTTAATAAATCAGATACAAATTTTATCAAAATATCCATTATCCTTAAAATGTCCCTTCTTTAATCATAATTACAATTATGAAAGCTTCAAAGCAGACCTTCCTGCCAACCAAAAAACAAACAAACATATTTATCCTACAATACAACAACAAATATGAATATCCTTAAAATTTATATACATACATATAAATAGATGTAAATATAAAGATATCAAGTTGACTTACCAGAAAATCCAACAACAATATACATCCACAACCAGTTATCCATTTTGGGGTATAGATGGTAATATATAGGAGGTATAGTGTAGGTACAATATTCAGGACCCCGGCTTAGAAATCCAATTTAATTCTTTATCATTTTAGCCCGATCGCACCAAACATGCGAGATTAATTTATTTATTCATAAATTCAGTGACGTTATCACATAACCAACAACAAAAACAACAACAAAAACACCGCCAGGAGTAGGAAAAAATGGGAATTTCATTTCATTCCTATTTTGTACTTCTCTTCTGACCAAAGATATTTATTTTTTAACCCTAAATATATAAATCCTTTAACCCTTCCTATAAAAGCGAGGGATATAACCCTGATGAATATGGGGAGGTAGGTGGTGGGTGTTGTATTACCGTCCTTTCGTCCTTTTCGTCAGACTAAACACGACCGGCTAACAGGGTTTTCACTTTAAATGATGTAATTGATACGAAAACATGAGCAAATTAGTATTTAATATCTTCAAGTCATTTTTATTAACTTTAAAGGGATTTCAAAATTTAAATTAATTTAAAGAAATGTATACTAGCACATTTGTAATTTAATTTACTTTTTCATTCTTAAAAAATTCTTTTGATTTTGATATTTTATCACTTTCAATTTTGATTTTGATTGAACTCAAAAAATAAATATATCATTTATGATTTTTAAATATTTTTTGTTTTTTTTTTTTTAAATTTTAATTTGAAATTTTTTGAATTTAATTTGCTCCAGTTAGTTTTTAGGACACTCCTTTGCCGCGCAAGCTTTAACCAATGACTAAATTGTAGTTGGATGTAAAAAACATCTCGACATCAGGCCAAAGAATTTGGACCAAATACTTTGTCGTCTGTTGAATATACCTACATCAACCTTAAATAAAAGCTTTGGAAATTGTGAGATTTTGTAACGAGTATATTATCAAAGGACGAAGGAGAGATGAACTTTTGCAAGCATTGAAAATAGTCAAAATTCAGAGAAAAAGAGAATTGATATGTTGTAAGATTTGTGAGAATAAGTTCAGATTTTTTATTCGGAATGGATTTTCGGAATAATTTTTGTGCGCAGGATTTTTGTGGATGTTAGAGATGATGTTGGGGATGATGATGGTGCTCTGATGCCCAGCTGAGAGATATGATGAAGCAGATGAAAGTTTTAAAGAGATTTGAACTTGGGTGATGTTAACTCTTTCCAGCTAAGCATTGAAGGAACAATGTTATGTCCTTAGATATTTAAAAAAATACATATTTTTTAAATGTTTTATGAAAATATTTGTAGGGAATCAGCCTATAAGTTATATATGTCGGGATGATAGCCTTCCTACTTTTAAATATCTTCAGAAGTGCCTGTTAAACCCATTATTATTATTATGATAATGATTTAGACTTTGAGATAGGTTAAAACCCCCAAATGGTGAAGTAGAACTAAACATTTCAGAAAAAAAACTATACCAACAGCTTCAATACGGGATTATTTCACTTACTTGCTCTTAAAAGTAAATGATTTATAATTTTTATATAACTTGTTCTTAAAATGTTGTTTTTGCTTAATTAGAATTTTTGATGAAATCTTTAAAAATATATTACTGTAGACATGAACCGTGAACCAAAAAAAGGATTTTTTATGATAATAATTCAAACATTTTGATTATTAGAATTGTTGGCTGTCACGTTCTTTTAAAATTTATAATACTTGCGGTTTTTCAATACCATAAATAGTAGACACTGTTAAGGTTCCACCGCCAAATCCTTTTCTTTCTAATTTTCTATGACCAATTTGCACATTTGCGGTTGTAAGTGCTCGATAACTTTATGATTTTCATTTTTAAGGTCTTGAATCCTTGACATAGAATTTATTTTAAACATGTCTGCAAAGATAAAGTGTAAAAGAGTTAAATAAAAAGATCTCGCTAACTAATTATATTACCTCTTTGGAAAATAACAAATTACTAAAAATTCTGTGTAAAACAAACATTAAGGATTATTTTGTTTGCAATTCTAAAGATAACAGATTGCATTTATAATGATATAGATAGTTGGTGTTTTCAAAGTTTATCGTTTGATTTGTTATAAAATAAATTAAAAAAAAATAATTCAAGTAAATAAAATAAAAAAAAATCATTTTATCTTTATAAGGTATCTTATCTTAAATAAATTACATTTAAATTAGTTCAAATAAACTTAATTTGATGTGAGCAAATCTATGAAGTTTTAATGGAAGGTATTTCTGATGGACATTTATTTCTTAAATCCCTGGTACCATTAAAACTTGTTCAACGGGAAAATGAAAAACAAATTTGGAAAAATATTCGACCATTCTTAACCCCAGCTCTTCATTCTTCACCAGCTCTTCAATTTTCCTTTTCGGAAGAAACTCCGGAAGAAGTTAGAAAAAACAAAGATCGTGTAGAAGCTGAAATTCTGAATCTTTGAGAAACTGAAATTCAGTGCAATGCATCTTACCATACAATACCATAAGCCACTGACCGCGGAAATAAAAAAGGAAACTAAAACCCATATACCAAATCGTTTAGAGAAAAATTAGAAAATACTTATTGACATTGTCTAACAAAGAACTGGGACTGCAAACTCTTGGAAATAATGGCGTATGATAAAAATAACGGTTTGAATTTGACATTTTAAAGTTTCTACATATTAGCCTTGTTTTATTATTTTCAAAACAAAAACAACAAGCGATATTGCTTTCTATTGAGAGCTTTCTTTATAAACCAAACATTAGTTTGTATTCTGGTCCATACATAGATAGCTTTGAGAATAGGTAAAGAGAAAGAGACCAAATGCAAAAGAATTGCAAGCTAAATAAAAACGGATGTAAAGGGTGTCCCACAAGGGTGAAACCACATATTGGACACATCAATATCATCCAATTTTGGCAGTAACAGTCACTGCTTGACCAGCATTATTTTCAAAAAAATATGGCCCAATTATGCCTCCAGCCCAAAATCCACACCATACAGTCACGCGTTGTGGATGGATTTGTTTTTCGACAATCACATGTGGGTTCTCCCAACCCCAAATGCGGCAATTTTGGCGATTGACAAAGCCATCAAGATGAAAATGGGCTTCATCACTTAGGATGATTTTGCTCGAAAAATCAGGGTCCATTTGTTGATGTTCAATAATCCATTCAACGAACTCTCTTCTCTGTCCATGGTCATTAGGCTTCAATTGTTGTGTTAATTGAATTTTGTAAGCATGAAGACACAGATCTTTGGTGAGTATACGCTATAGAGAGGTTCTTGAAATTTGCAATTCTTGTCCAAGACGTCGAATTGAGGTTCCTGGATTGTCAGCAACACTCTCACGCACTGCTTCGACATTCACATTTGAACGGCTTGTTTTTGGACGACCAGTGTGTTTGGCGTCTCCAACGGATCCAGTCTCCATGAATTTTTGAATTAATCTCTTCACAGTTGACGAAGTTAAAACACTATTCCGACCATATTTTGTATGAAATTTTCGAACTGCAGCAGCCAAGCTTTCGCTATTTTTGAAATATTCTTTAATAATAAAGACACGTTGTTCTATCGTGTAACGCTCCATTTTTAATAACCCTATAGTGTTAGCTGTCAAAAAGATTTTTTTTCAGGGTTGCCAACACTTCAATGCACAAATGGCGGCCAATTCAAATCTTGCGTTAATTTTGGGACACCCTTTATATAAATATTAAACTTTGTTTACCACATTGACTTATATTTTTCCGATATGATCTATATCATATTGTTAGTATTAGTACCATAAAACCCTATTACGAGACACTTTCACTTTCAATTTCAGAAAATTGGAGTACTTTCTCAGAAAGTTGTTGATATAATTCTGTTAACTAAGTGCTGTGTTAATTAAGGGTTTTTTCACATAAGCGTCTTTTTAGCATATAAGATCGTCAGAACTGGTTAAAAGGCATAAATATAAAATTCCATAATCTAAATAATTAATTTATTGGTATTTTTTATATGACTTCCCAACCTAAAATTGCTCTAAAAACCCCAACCGGACGTATCCGGATGAGATTTTTACTGGAAAATGTTGCTGAGACCCTACACTATCTATTGAAAATAGTTTGCAAACAGAGGCAAACAGAAGAAGTAGTTAAAACGTTATGCGAACTAAAAAAATCACTGAAATAGAGTGTTTCTTCGTCTAAAATTACCTTATCCATTTCGTTTTCTTCAAAAAATAACATACGGTATTATTTTTCAATTTATTTTAATCATGTTAGCAGAAAAAATTGTTTAAAAATTTCAAATATTTAAGGAATACTATACATTTAAGGAATACTTATATTTTATCATTTTTCACGATATTTGAACTTGAGAGAAAATCTACTGGTCTACAATTTTTTTTTTGAAAAATGGTTTTTATGTTCTGATTCTACATCCAATAAACTATAAGAAACAATTTTTGTTTTAAAAAAAATCCTACTTTCAGAAAAATAGGCTTTGTCCACATTTTCCCCACTGTACGCGCGCCGTCTTGGTTAAATAAAGCTTGGTAGCGTATATGAGCTCAGCAAAGATACGATGTTTATATAGTGATCGGTCGGGTGGATCCAGACTTTTAATAAAGGGGGGGGGGGTCACACAATTAACATATAGACGATTTTTTACATACCGCTTAAAAATGTTCATTAAAGAATGCTTACAAAATTTAAATAACATTCTGTGTATCTTAACCCTAAATAAACACATTTTAAGGGCTAAGGTGACAACTTTACTTATTAAACTTTGTATTTTATTCTGTCCAGAAAGGTATAGTCTAAGTATTTAGTTTGGTCGATTTTCTAAACAAGACATATTTAAAAGCAAAACAAATAGTTTAGGGGGGTTTTGTTGCTTTCACGCAGAAATGTAAGACATTTTTTTGAAACTAATCGTTTTTCCAAAAAGTATGATATTCAGAATTGTCTGGCTTCTTTTGACGTAGATTTTTCGTACAGAATTTTTGGGAGTCTATTATTAACTTCCCATAGGAAGTTATTGTAATGGGTCCGATTTGTCAAATTGAAAATTTTGACATTTCTCGACGTTTCAAGGTCCCTAGAGTCGAAATAAAAGATTTTTAGAAAGATGTCTGTGCGTGCGTGTGTACGTACGTTCGTACGTCCGTACGTTCGCGACGTTTTTTCGTCCTCCATAGCTCAAGAACCAAAAGAGATATCGGCTTTAAGTAAATTTTGTTATACAGATAATAAGGCAGAAAGATTCAGAAAGGGCTCTCAAGAAAATTGCGTGGGTGGTTTTTTTACCATAGCACTTTGAAAAAAGGTGCAAATTTTGGTTAACCCTAAATACCTTATGAAATAAAAACGCTAGAGACTTGAATTAAATTTTATATAATAAATTGTAAAGTGATACCAAGCAGGTATATTTCTTGAAAAAAAAATCAATATAACGGTTTTTTTTATAAATCAATAAAACTGAAAAAAAAAATTTGTCACCTCCAAAATTTTACGACTGAAATATGATTTCATTTCTAAAAAAATTTTGTGCAACGATGAATAATGTTTTTGATATCTGATAAAATTTTGAAAAAAATCGAATTGACAGTTGTTTTTTATAAAAAATAAAAACCTACAAAAAATGTATAAAAGTTGGTAAATATTGATTTTCGACTCAAATATCTCTTCAAAAATTTTAAATATTGGCTTCAAACTAATTTTATCTTATAAGAAATATTGTTTTCAACATTTGGTAAAATTTAAAAAAAAATCGAATTGACAGTTTTTTTTTACCAAAAATAAAACTCTAAAAAAAAAAACAATACTAAAACTTGGTAAAAATTTACTTTCGGCTCAAATAGCTTTTCAAAAATCAAAAATATTGGCTTCAAATTTTCTATTTCACAGAAAATATTGTTTTCAATATTCAGTAATTTTTATATAAAAATCCAAAATCCGGAAGAAACTTTTGTGTGGCAGTCATAAATCCATTACACTTTAGTTATCAAGATATTCAAAGCTTTTATATTAATTGATACGAAAAAATAAGTTCATTGCGTATTTCAATCATCCGTTAGTTTAGTGACACTTTTTCCTTTTTTGGGACATTTATTTTTTTTAAATTCGTGTTTAAAAAAGTTCTATCACATCTAATCCAATTTTAAATTAAATTTTAATTTTAAGCAGATTTATTTCATTTTTACGATCTTAAAAATTTTATTCAACAGAAAATCAATTTTGAAAGAAATATTATGCACGACTGGGTCAAAAAAGTCAGTTTAAAAATATTTCCGATATTTTAAGATTTAAAAATGTACCTGCAAAATAAGTTGTTCTCAAAAATTTAAATTTCATTTTATTTCTCAAAAAAAAAACCCAGATTAACTTAATTTGTTTTGAAATTAATTATATTGGGATTCCTTAAGATAATTTGTATGTATACAATTTTTAAATTTTGTCTTTAAAATATTTTTGGCATGCAGTTATTTAGTGCTTTTAAATATAGAATTTATATTTAAATTTTGTTTAAAATTCCTTTGTGAATATCAAGTTTTGTAAAAAAAAATATAATTTTATGGTAATATTTTAGGGCATTACTGGAAGCTACAAAAATTTTATTTGTTTTTGACAGAATACCATTTTTTGGTGATTGTCGTTAAAATACTAACAAATCTTTAGATGAAATCTTTACTTATAGAATTTAACTGTATAACTTTAATTGGCTCATACCACCCTTCATCGTCCATTGGTTATGAATTTCTTCTAAGTTTTCGGAAAAGGCTTAATTTCCGATTCATATTATGTTCTTGGTGCAGTGCTCAGTTTAAAGTGGTACTTTTGGCAAACTAGTTTTAAGAAGTAAAATACAAATTTTTTCCAAAAATACAAAAAAATAAACTCCCCTGCTACTAACTCCCCCCCCCCCCCCCTCACTGGATCCGCCATTGTCGATTGACTGTCTTGAATGGTGCTTTTAGAACCTACAAATTTAAGTCTTGGTTTGGGTGTGGTATGCCTAGTTACAAAGATTGACGAGGAATCAACAAAACTGTGTTTCCGTTAACAGTTCGGGATACAGTACCATGATTTCGTCCCAAAATCTCAAAGGTTTACAGCCGTGAAGCTGACAGATTCGAAAAGGAGAGCTGCATAAATCGCGTCCTGCTCAAAATGAAACAACTTATTTGAAAAAAACTGTATAGTTTGTTTCCTACATATATTTAAAATGTTTAATAATCTTATAAAATGTTATGATATCCTAAATTATTTTACGGAATAAAGTAAAACATGTGTTTTACTTTTCAACATTTTGAATTTTGTATTTTTGAAAAATCTGCTGATTATTTTTCTTTTACTTGCGACTTCTGACAAGTTTTGCATTAGTATAAAATTTCGAAGTCGAGATTTTAATTGAATATATTATATTTATGTAGTACCCGTGGCATGATGGTTAGTGCGTTGGACTGTCATGCCAGAGGTCTTGGGTTCGATCCCTGCCTATGCCATCTAAAGTCTTTTCACGGGTACTGCCTCTTGCGAGGATTTGACAAATTCTCCATGAGTAACTCTTGTCATGAAAAGTGCTTTCTCAAATTAGCCGTTCGGATTCGGCATATAAACTGTAGGTCCCCTCCATTCCTGACAACATTACTCGCACACAGGAATGGTTGAGAGTTGTAAGTCACTAGGCCCTAGTTCTCAACGGACTGTTGCGCCACCCAATTTATTTTTTTTATATTATATTTATATTTATTTAAATTCGAAAAACTGGTAGTTCCATCCGCCTGTCTGTCCTCTGCTATACAGCACAAACCATTGCGTCAATTAAGTTCAAAATTGGAAATTAAGATTTTTTGCAGATTAGCGATTTTTAATTTTTTCTTGGACAAAAAACAATAGTAGTCACCATATAATTTTGTTGGTTTAATATCGAAAATTCCGTGTGTGACATATTGACATATGACGATGGTGAGAATAAATGTATCAAACTCTCTACGTGCGACGACCACGATAGGGACCATGACTGTTGTCCAATTTTACCTTTCTAGTCTCACGTACTTAATTACACAAAATTTGAGTATAGAAGACCTTACATTTAAGCCAAAAACTTCTTTTAAAAAACGCAGTGTGCCGTAAGGCAATGTAAGTGTGGAGGTATCATGCTGACTTTTTGTCAATATTTCCAGCGGAAAACATTTGACGGGACCAAAAAAAATAAATGTTGAAAATGTAATTAATGATAAATATCAGTATACAATATCCAAAAAATTATAGCAAGGCAACGCTACTACGAAACAAAAAAGTGGCTGGGATGCGAACCACACTGATAACTTCAAATCCCGTCTCGATTTGTCTTGCTTAAAAGTTTGTAGGTTTTCGTGTTGTGTTAAAGAAGTCGTCAGTCGAATTATTCTTAAGAAAATTAAAATTACCAACAATGTTTTTCATATTATAAAGAATTTTTACCAATTTAAGAAGCGTTTCTTAAATTTTTACAATTATATCAAGAACCGAACATCAATTTTTACCAAATAAGAGTACTATTTTTTGTAGATTTTATTTTTTTATAAAAAAAACGGACTGTTTGATTTAAAAAAAAAACTTCTTAATATCGAAAACAATATTTTCTGTAAAATAGAAAAAGTTTAAAGACAATATTTTTAATTTTTGGAAAGCTTTTTGAGTTAAAAGTCAATTTTTACTAAGTTTTAGTATTGATTTTTTTATGGTTTTATTGTTTGTAAAAAAAACTGTCCATTAGATTTTGCTCAAAATTTTACTGAATATTGACAACAATATTTTTAAAAGATAAAAGCAGTTTAAGGCCAATGTCTCAAAATTTTAAAAAGATATTTGAGTCGGAAATACATTTTAACTAACTTTATAATTTGTTTGTTTAGGTTTTAATTTTTTTTTTGTAAAAAAAACCGTCAATACGATTTTTTTTCAAAATATTTTCAAATATTGGAGACAATATTTCTTTTAAGTGAAAATTAATTGGAAGCTAAAATCTCAAATTTTAAAAAAGAAATTGGTATCAAAAATCAATTTTGACCAACTTTTGTTAAATTTGTTTTAGGTTTTTGTAAAAAAGAATGTCTATTTGATTTTTCTCAAAGTTTTACTGAATGTTGACCACAATATTTTTTTTAAAGATAAAAGTAGTTTAAAGCCAATATCTCAAAGTTTTAGGAAGATATTTGAGTCGAAATTCAATGTTTACCAACTTTGAGTGCTGTTTTTGGGTTTTAATTCTTTATTAAAAAAAAACTCTCAGTTTGATTTTTTTTTTAAATTTTACCAGGGGTGTCATTCGGTAATTTCCGAAACGATAATCGTCAAAACGATTATCATTAACAATATCGTCAAAACGATTATCATTAACGATATCGTCAATAACTTGCTTCACGTAACTTTATCACTATCGTCTCGTTCAATCGTTTTCAGTATAAGTTCGTTGAGTATATTTCAAATGTCAAAATGAACTCAACGAATGATAAATGGTTGTTGAAAATGTTATTAAATGGGAAATTTTAAAAATTTGCAAAAAACGTATTCTTAATAAACATGCAAATTATTTTGTGATGTTTGTTGTTATTGTCACTTTTTGTGTTTTCATTTCTTGCCGCCGAAGATAAAAAATAATATGAAAATGTTTGTTCAATGCAGTAATAAAACCAATTTGGTCCAAGGGAAGGAAGTGATAACTTCATTTTATCCACAGGGAACATAACTTGGCTTCAAAAATATTGAATGTTTATAAAACTAATTTGGATTAGTGCTTTGTGCAAGAGCTATACAAAAATCGTTGCCTGTCGAATATACCAATGTTCCTTCGCCCCAAAGATACATTATGAATGTAGAACGACAACCGTCTGACAAATTTATTGTTTACAATATCATTATAAAGTCCTCTTTTGCAAATCCAGAACTACGATTGTTTTATTTATTTAACAACAATTAAGGGAGATTACTAATTTCATTTCATTTTGTAACAAAACTAAACTTTTTTGCTTAAATTTGCTTAGTTGTCAATAGAAATTAATAGCAGACGAAACCTATTTAGCTATCGTGCAAATGCTATCGTTTTGACGATATCACTTTGACGATTATCGTCTTACGTGAAGTGAGGCTATCGTCGAAACGATATCGTCTAGCGATTATCGTTTTACGTTACGACCCCCCAGATATTAAAAATGTTATTTTTCGATTCAAAAGATTATTTTGGAGATTTTTTTTTTTTTTTTTTTTTTTTTTTTTTTTATATCCGATGGAAATCTTCAAAAGACACTCGGTAAGAATCGGTACCGAGTAGTGTGGGACTCTTACCGCACTAAAACCACCGGTGAATCAGGACCAATCTATGAAAGATCGACAAATGATTTTTATTTCTTAATTTTTAAAATCGCATTGGGGGAAGTTTAAGGTTATAACACTTTCCCGTAGCTTTTAGCCCATCAGCTCATGAGGCTTGGTTCTTCTTAATCTCCGAACATTGTCTCGTACATTTAATACGGTCTCCATTTCAGAGTTAGTATGACTTTGCAGCCGCTTATTGTGTGATACAGCGTGTTTCTTAACCACTTCTGTAACCATTTCAATTTGAAGGTCACGATGTAGATCGCTATTTCTTATATACCAAGGGGCATTTATTATTCCACGAAGGACCTTGCTTTGGAATTTTTGGATGGGTTCAGCATTTGTTTTCTTTGTACAGCCCCATAGTTGGATGCCATATGTCCAAACGGGTTTCAATACTTGCTTATATAACATTAGTTTGTTCTGGATAGAAAGGTCAGAGTTCTTTCCTATTAACCAGTACATTTTTCTGTACTTCAAGTTTAGTTCTTCTCTTTTCTTTTTGATGTGTTCTTTCCATTTAAGCTTTGCATCCAAATTCATTCCAAGGTATTTGGCGGTATTGGAGTAAGGTACTTCTGTACTGTTTATAAAAATTGGAACATTGTTTATGTTTTTGTTTGTAAAGTTTATATGCGTCGATTTTGTTTCGTTTAATTTGATACGCCATTTGTGCGTCCAATCACTAACTTTATCGACTGCATTTTGCAATTTTTGTGTAGCCTTCGTAACGGATTTATCTGGCACCAATATTGCAGTATCATCAGCAAAGGTGGCCATGATAGCGTTGATGTCCACTGGAATATCCCTTGTATATAACAGATACAGGGTTGGTCCTAGGACACTTCCTTGTGGTACACCGGCTTCAATTTTCATAAGTTCCGAGTAATTTTGGTCGTACCGTACTCTAAAGAGTCGGTTCGTAATATAGGATTTCAGTATTTCGTAGTACTGCCTGGGGAAGTCCCTATGCAGTTTGTACTCAAGTCCCAAGTGCCAAACCTTGTCAAAAGCTTGAGCAACATCTAAGAATACAGACGAGCATACTTGTTTTTCTTCAAGTGCCTTTTCCACAACATCCGT
>NC_079147.1:98130894-98178840 GCF_945859685.1 Eupeodes corollae
AACATTTAAATGAAATTATCTTCAAAAAGTAAATGTCATGGACCAATCTAACGTTTCAAATAAAGAATCGATGAGATTTTGCAAATTTTATGCGTTTTTTTTTTTTTTTTAAAGTTCTCAAGCTCTTAAAAAATCACCCTTTATTACCATGCCTTATACATAGCGAAGCACGTACCGAGCCGCTAGTTTTATATACAAAAAATGAGGATGAAAGAACTACTATTTTTTTTTATTGAACCTTTTTTATTTATTAATTTATATATTACCTCTGTACATATTTCTATTATGGTTATAATACTATTTTGAAAATAATATTTTTTGTCCTTTTGTGAGGCGCATGCAACATAAAATTGTCCGTAGGTAAAACAGGGATTTGTGATGGCCTGCAACCTTCAGTGTATGTCTATGTGCCTTATTGATAGACATCGCAAAAACAAAGCTTTATAGGAAATTGTACTCGTTAAAATTCGAACGGGTGTTCGTTAGTAATCATCGGTATACTGGGAATAAAAACGACTTGACCTTGGGCTGAGCTGGAAATAATTTTAGCTTCAATCACAGTCCTCTGCATAGGTACTATCCGTAATCTAATACCATTGCATAATTTCGGTGCATTTAAATTCAAGGAATTCAAAAATTCAATTCGAATATCAATAGCATTATTTTGATCAGTCAGATTATCAATAAAAAGAAAAGTTTGTTGATGGGCCTGAAACATTGAAAGAATTTTATTATTTATGCTTGTAACAGTTTTTAGGTGCTAAAATCGCCCGTTCGCGCAAGCAATCATCGGTCTTCTCTGAAATTTGGGCTATTAATTCGGCTTGTCCAGTGACGCTAGTTGCGAATGTTGGTTCCATTAGTACTTCACCATCATTATCTACAATATTTCCATTTCCTGTATCCAAAAGAGTTCCTGAAAATTGTACTGCATTATTATCACCACCCAAATGTATGCTCATGTTTATGGTCAATTTTCAAAGTTTGACAGAAGCCCATGGAAACGACGATTTTAGGCAAGCATTTATTTCATCACTTTTTGCACCTCTTGACACAACTGGCAATGTTTGCCGAAAATCACCAGCGAACAGTATCAAAACACCTCCTATCGGACGTTCATCAGCTCTTAAATCTCTAAGTGTACGATCCAGAGATTCAGGCCCATATTTATTTACCATAGATCCGTCACACACAACAAACGTCGTTTCTTTCAGCACTTTAGCTAGTGAGCATTGTTTCGCGATACTACAAAATGGACGCTCTTGGACTAACATTATCGGACTTTATTTATGCCTTAAGCTTGATCCGTGATATCCTGTTTCATTAAAAAAAAAACTGCATGACAATTGGATAAGAATATCAAAGCGCAAACCGTAACAAACATTTCCTCTTTCGCTTGATTTCAGTTTTAAAATTCTTAACATTTATGAAAAAATTCTTGATAATTAATTGTCTTAACAATTTATTTATGAAACGAAAATATTACAATTGTCGGGTATTTTCCTCCAATTCTACAAATTGTTAATGTAAAAGATTTTGAAAATTTTGAAGTTGTAAATTAAATCATCTATCACTTGTCACTATTGTCAATGTTATCAAAGTTCACATTCTGACCAAGTCTGCGATTTTAATCGCAAGAAAAATACTGAAGAAGCTTTATGACTGCGAGTCGTTGTACAGTTGTCGTAGTCGTCTGGCGTCTTTGAAGGTATCTGTTGACTAAACAAAAATGTTGGTTTTGTCAATACGAGGATAACGTAGAAATCAGTTAATTTGGCAGAAAATTATTGTTAAGATATGCGTCACTATGGTCCTCAATATATACCTCTGCCACTCTCTTCCTTAATTTTAATTTTTCAATAATGAGAAGAAAGAAAAAAAAGAAATAATTTAGCCACATAAGAGTCCTTACATACATACGAATATATTTAACTGCAAGTTTACTTATTTACATTTCTAGTTTTGTACACTTTCTTAATAGTTCTTAAAAACAAATATAAAATAAAAATTCCCTAGCAATTCCTCCAAAAAAAAACCCACTAGTCTACGAAAATATAGTTTAAATTTTAAAATACAAAACAAAAACTTGAAAAACACCAAAAAGGAGGCAAGAAAGTAAAATAAAGTACCAAACTGAAAAATACAACTCCCACACAGCCAACACACAGAAACTATGTATAATAAAACCCAAAACGAAAGAATTCCAAATTGTGAACATAACAAGGACGAAAGTACGTTCTTTGAAAGGATATAAAGAAAAAAACAACAAAAAAAAATAAAAAGAAGGAGAAGAGACAATTTAAATAAATGGAAAATGGGTGGTTTCCATTTCCAGGATGTGCCGCCATAAACTTTGTAATTTCACTTATGATTCGAGGCTGTTTAGCATGCATGCTTCACTTTGCCGCATCCCGCTGTTTTTCTTTTTGTCTTCCTCCTTCAATCCCCGCTTCTGACACATTCTCCTAAATATGTAGATAGGGTAGGGTAGTTGGGTGGGTAGGTTATATACATACATACGTAGGTATACAATATAGTTGACGTTATTGTCGTCGAGCCTTTTGCTCACACAAGGGTGACAGTTAATGTTCCTTAAATACCCATTTCTGTGATTTTCTCGTATGTTTCTTTTTGCTTTTGCCTTTGTTGTTGTTGTTGCTGTCAGTGTTGCTTTAATGTCAATTTTATTTATTCAAAATATAAAAACTTTGTGTGGTGTGAAATTTGTCACAAGTGGTGCCGAGGTGCTGCTCTATAACGTTTACCGGAAATGCTTTTCCAAAAGAAGAATAGGTACCTACCTCCTTGTAATATAGAAAGGGGCTATAATAGTTTATGTTATTTTTTTACGGTACAGCGGTATTTAAATTTTTTCATTCTTTTCTTCTGTTTTTTTAATTTTTTTTATTCTTACAGTTTTATTCAAATGTTTATTACAACTTTGTATTTTATTTTGTTGATCATATTGTATATTTTTTTTAAGAGGGTGCACTTTGTTAAATGACTCAGTAGGTATAAATAGGGGAAGGGGGTCCAGGGGTCGTTTTAAGTATAGGGTGTATAAAATATTTTTGCGTATGGCCAATAAAAAAAAGTACAAGCCCGAGAAAAAATCGTAAATTCTTTTTATTGTTATGTAAAAGCTAAGAAAATTGTATGAAAGAATTATTTGCATTTAGATTTAAAATTGAGGAAGTAGTAAAATTTATGGATAATTTTGGCATTTTTATATCAAACACAAAAAATACATAATTCTTTTGTCAGCAAAAAAAAAAATGTTATTTTTACTGGACAACAAAGTGACTTAAGCTTTAGAGCACATAAAAATGAAATGAGGAAGTCCTTTGGGTGATAAAAGAAATTAGACACCTTAACAAATTGTTAGAGCATTAGGTTTCTTTGAGATGATTAGACAGCAGCAACGTCAGGGAGAACCCCCCCGCATACCTTACATGTGTATAAGGTATGTGGGGCGATATCGTTTACATTAAGGAAGTTAGGATTTAATTTAATGACTTAATTTTGTACCTAATTGCACTTGAATCTTAAGGATTTCGAGTTTAAGGATTTTACTTTTTCGAGGTAAAGGTCGTAATTTATAGCATGAAGAAAAAAATTCAACTTCAACATTGCTAAGTGTTGAATTTCATGAATTTTTAATCGGTTCAGATCGTAACCTTAAGTTTTTGTTAGTCATTGCTAATAAATTAAAAAGAACAGCATTTCTTAAAGCATATTTCAAGTTGTAACTCTACATTGCTATGTAAACTATTCGAAGTTATGGCATATTAGGGTGAAAAAACCTTGCTCTAAGTAAGACATAAGATTACATCCTTTGATAATATCTCTTGACTTTGATTATTGAGAAAAACAAACTTTTTTTTAAGTTAGTCGAAAGAAGAAAATTTATTTTTTTCATAATTTTCATCTTGATTTAAAGTTAAGAGCCAGCCAAGGGCTTTTGATAACCTAGTTGTAGGTGCTCTTATAAAATCACCTTCAAGTAATGTTGAAGTATTTCTTAGGATGCTCTTTCAATTATTATTCATTTTCTTTTTATCAATGAAAACGAAATTAAAATATGTAAGGAAATATAAAATTAAACAAACATTGAATGCTAAGTGTAAATTTGAAGCATTCTTCACATATTTCATTTGTAAAACTTCTGGAGCTAAAATTGAAATAAACCTGTAGAACGTGTGACATTTTTAAGACTAAGAGAGGGCCAAATTATAGATGCAAGAAGAATCCAGTCAATACACTGATGAGGAAAATTTCAATTTATTTCATATACATTAACGACACGGTTTTCGAAAATATTCAGCGTTTTTAATATCAAACAGTTAACGATCAAGCGAATTTGACCGCTTTGGGATAGAATCAAATTCGATTCACTTTCGACTTTTATGAGGCATGTCATTCTTTTTATCTCACAAAACACTACTTATGAGCAATGAATTTACACTTATTATCGGCAACCTTGCTTATTCTACAGAATTTGACAGTATTATTCGAAAATATTTTCATATACTGCAATTAAATCTGAAAACCTTATTAACTTCCCATAGTAAGTTATTGTAATGGGCACGATTTGTCAAATTGAAAATTTTCACATTTCTCCACGTTTCAAGGTCCTAGAGTTGAAATTAAAGATTTTTAGAAAGTTGTCTGTGCGTGCGTGTGTACGTACGTTCGTACGTCCTTACATCCGTTCGTTGGCAACGTTTTTTTCGTCGTCCATAGCTCAAGAACCAGAGGTGATATCGATAATAAGGCAGAAAGATGCAGAAAGGGCTCTCAAGAAAATTGCGTGGGTGGTTTGTTTTACCATAGCAGTTTGAAAAAAGGTAAACATTTTGGTTAACCCTAAATACCTTACGGACCAAAAACGAACTGACAGTTTTTTTATAAAAAATAAAAATCTAAAAAAAAACATTACTCAAAGTTGGTAAAAATTGATTCAAATATCTTTTCAAAAACTGGAAATTAAGGCTTCAAACTTATTTTATCTTATAAGAAATTTTATTTTCAACATTGTGAAAAATGTTGAGAAAAATCGAATTGACAGTTTTTTTTACAAAAAATGAAAACTTAAAAAAAAATTAATAAAAGTTATTAAAAATTGATTTTCGAATCAAATATCTTTTCAAAATTTTGAAAAATTGGCTTCAAACTATTTTTTTCTTATAAAAAATATTGTTTTCAACATTCGATAAAATTTTGTAAATAATTGAACTGATAGTTTTTTACAAAAAAACTCTAAAAAATACAATACTAAAACTTGGTAAAAATTTACTTTCGACTCAAATAGCTTTTCAAAAATTAAAAATACTGTCTTCAAACTTGTTTATTTCACAGAAAATATTGTTTTCGATATTCAGTAGTTTTTTTTTTTAATAAAAATCTGTTGCCTGTATTTTTTTCCTAAAAAAATAAAATCTACAAAAAATAGTACTGAAACTTAGTAAAAATTGATGTTCGGTTCTTGTTATCTCTCAAATTAATTTTATTCATTGAATTTGTTAAAATTTAAGAAATGCTACTAAAATTATTAAACATTTGTTTTTGACTAAAAATCTATTTAACAAAACTAGGTTTTTAAACTAAACTATTTCTTTGTATGAAAAATATTGTGGGTAGTTTTAATTTTTTTAATAATAATTACAGTAACAACTTTTTTAACCCAACCCTACAAACTTTTAAGCAAGACAAATCGACAGACGAGATGAGAAGTTATCAATGTGGGCTACATCCCAGCCTTTTTTTTTATTATAATTTGCACACACTATAACTACGTAAAACTTCTTTTAAGTTTAAACACATTGTAAGGTGTTTGGAAAATAGGTACCGATTTATGTCGAGATACCTCTGCACATTGGTTTCAAATTCTTGAACATCAAAATCAGAGCGAAAAGACTGTGATTAGAAAGTTCCACGTTCCTGTGTGTGAACTTAAACACAGTTTACGAAACGAAACGTAGACTAGCTTAAACTCAATTGAATTAAACTACGAGGGAAACCCCAAAACCCATGCAGTTATATAAAACCTAGACAACAATGAGACGCGAAGCAAAAGTATCTTCATGTTAACCAGGGCAGAGTTCACATGGAATATGATTTTTAAGGACTTTCTAAACCAGTATGCCTGAGGTTTTTGTCCAATCGATATTTTCTTTGAGAAAGTAAGCTTAAAGTTCAATAGACCGTCTCTGAAATCGGCCTTCCCATATATACGACTGACAATTCTTTTTTAAAGAATTCTCTCGAGCGTTACTAAGGGCTAGCTTGTTTTCAGAGAGTGTAAGTTTTGAACAAACATTTCAGAAATGTTGGTTCAATGACGGTAATCTACTGACACAGGACCACTTCAAATTCAGGTTTCCCTGATATTTGATTAACTATTCGTATGGGAGCAACATTTAGTTTATCTTTTTTCAGTAATGGGCAATACCCCACTGTTTGCTACCATCGCCATCTGAATGAAGTATTCTGCTTGTATTTATTTGGTTCATCCAATAAAATCGATTGTCTTCTGAAAGTACTTAGCTTGACCTTGCGACAGTCCACAGTACGGCTTACTGACGTTCCATAGTTAGGAATTGTTTTTAGAATGCAAAAGCAAGACCGTACCTAATTCAAGATATTGACATTAAATAATTAATAAGTAATTATTCAATGATATTGATTAAAAATAAATAAATCGGGTGGCGCAACAGTCCGTTTGAGAACTAGGGCCTAGTGACTGACAACTCTCATCTATTCCTGTGTGCGAGTACTGTTGTCAGGGATGGAAGGGCAAATTTGAGAAAGCACTTTTTATGACAAGAATTTCTCTTAGAGAATTTATCAATTCCTCGCAAGAGGCAGTACCCGTGAAAAAAAACTTTACGTGGCATAAGCAAGGTTCGATCCTTGACCCAAGACCTCTCGCATGACAGTCCATCGCACTTTTTTTTGTAAATTCGATTTTATTAATTCAATCTTAGCTGGACAAAAATTTAAAAACTAGCCTAAATAACCATAATTTACAACTAACTTAATGGGCCAATACGGACACTCTAAGTTAAACAATAATACTTGATTCTAATGCCTTTCGGACCTAAGATCTATTTTACTGTAATTCATTTTATTAACTTAACATTGGAAGTTATTGTAATGGGTCCGATTTGTCAAATCGAAAATTTTGACATTTCTTGACGTTTCAACATAATAAGGCAGAAAGGGCTCTCAAGAAAATTGCGTGGATGGTTTTTGTACCATAGCAGTTTAAAAAAAAAGATGACCATTTTGGTTAACCTTAAATATCTTACGAACCAAAAACGCTATAGACTCGAATTAAATTTTATATAATTAAATGTAACGTGATATCAAAGAATTATATTTTTGAAAAAAACCCATTTAATGGTTTTTTATATAAATCAAAAAAAATCAAAACAAAAATTTGTCACCTCCATAATTTTACGACTAAAATATGATTTCATCTCCAAAACAATTTTCTGGAACGAAAAATAATGTTTTTGACATCTGATAAGATTTTGAGAAAATCGAATTGACAGTTTAAAAAAAAAATAAAAATCCAAAAAAAACATTACCTACTCAAAATTGGTAAAAATTGAATATCGATTTAAATATCTTTTCATTTGCTTAAAATTTAGGCTTCAAACTTATTTTATCTTATAAGAAATATTGTTCTCAACATTCTGAAAAATGTTGAGAAAAATCTAATTGACAGTTTTTTAACAAAAAATAAAAACCTAAAAAAAAAATCTATAAAAGTTGGTAAAAATAGATTTTCGACTCAAATAACTTTTCAAAAATTGTATATATTGGCTTTAAACTACTTTTTTCTCTCAAAAAATATTGTTGTCAACATTTAGTAAAATTTTGAAAAAAAATCGAATTAGCAGTTTTTGTACAAAAACATTGGTTTTCGACTCAAATATCTTTTCAAAAATTTTAAATATTGGCTTCAAATTAATTTTTTTTTATAATAAATATTGCTTTCATCATTCGATAAAATTTTGAAAAAAAAAAAAACGATTTGACAGTTTTTTTACAAAAAAATAAAACTCTAAAAAAAAACAATACTAAAACTTGGTAAAAATTTACTTTCGACTCAAATAGCTTTTCAAAAATTAAAACTATTGGCTTCAAACTTTTTCTATTTCACAGAAAATATTGTTTTCGATATTCAGTAATTTTTATATAAAAATCCAACAGTCCGTTTTTTACTCAAATTTTTTAAAAATTGATACAAATACATATAGATAAACTTTTAAGCAAGACAAATGGACAGACGGGATGGGAAGTTATCAATTTGGGTCGCATCTCAGCTTTTTTCTCATATTTTGAATCGATTATAATTTCGTTTCGAGTGAAATTGAAATGTTGTACTAAGCCCGTTGTCTTGTTTGAAATATTAAACGACAGAACTAATAATGTGAATTTGAATTTTTGAACATTGGAGCCCAGTTACGCAGTTTTGTTTATTAACGTCCCGTTTAAATGGAAATGAGCCTCATTGTTCCAAAAAAAAGGATTCACAGTACTGTCTCACAATAATTTTTAAGTGAAACAAAATCACTTTCTTTGAGTTCTTTAACTTCTTTGAATTTTGAATTAATAAAACTTTAAATCCT
This sequence comes from Eupeodes corollae, assembly GCF_945859685.1. Classification (NCBI taxonomy): domain Eukaryota; kingdom Metazoa; phylum Arthropoda; class Insecta; order Diptera; family Syrphidae; genus Eupeodes; species Eupeodes corollae. Next base: position 98,139,534 of record NC_079147.1, read on the forward strand.
TTTTTAAAAATAAATTAATAATCGCTCTTGGAAGTCTCAGCAAGGCTGCCATTTTCCTGAACCTCTTTAACGAATAGAACTCACACTCGGTCCATCACTTATCTGTCGTACCTATAACAAAGTGTGAACAAACCTGTTGATGAGCAGTTACTTACGAATGTTGTGATTCCAATGACACAACCCACCAAAAACAAAAACAAAAACCTACATCCAGAAACACTGTATTAATAATAAAGACTGTTTTAATTTGAAAACATTTTTTCAAAGTATAATGGCAATAGCTCTAAAAAATTAGAAATATTATTTATTAGGTATATCAATCATTTTAGTTAAGACAGATTTTAATATCCAACGATTACATCTTATGATACTGGATGCAAGCAATTCGTTCGCCAACAAATTCTCAAAGTTGGCAAAAGCCTAGTGTGTTGAAACCGCACAGTTAGATGATGATAACTTTTCTATGTTCATCCTCATTTTCGAAGAAATGTGACCTGATAACTTATCCGGTCATAACACCAAATTAAACAGTCCACATCAATGGGTATACTGATGCCTTGGATTTTCAGAGTCCCACAATCTTGGATGTTAAAATAACCACTTAAATTAAAAAAATAACTTAAGTATACTTAATAATTTTGACGCATTAGTGTTAACCAATTTATTTACGCGTTTTTCCCTAAAAAAACTTATTAAAACCTAAATTATTTGCACGCAGTAGAAAAACCAGGCCTTTTGGTACCGTTTTTAAGTGCCGCAAACCTACATAACTGCAACTCACTCGAACCATTTCATTCAAGAGTGTTAAAACTTAACTTTTCCCTTAATCAAAAATGTATGTTTTGGTTTTCAAGTGCAATTCAGCATTTTCCTGGTTTACTTTTCCTTAATTTTGGTCTACTTTTCAATTTTTATTATTTCTTTCAACGAACTTTAAGTAATTGGATCAAACAAATACAGCACATACCAATTTAAATTGCGGTAAATTATATAACGTCAATAAGTCTGCCTATATAAAAGCCTGGAAATACCTTTTCCACATCTAACAAGCCCCTGTCATGTTACCTTTGAAGTTTATCTTCCAACAGCAGCGGAGGGGTATTGACATGACGGGCAAGAAAAAATAAACCTATCGACCGACATATACCTATACCTACTTACAAATTTGGGTCGCTAGGTTAAACTGTCATTTAATTCAAGGGTAATTAGAGTGTTTTAACAGCTTTCACACGCCAGTAATTTTCATTTCACTTAACCTTTTTATTCCCTTTTTTCCCTCATACTCGTAAACTGTATACTGTACCTTGGTTTGGTATACCTTTGTATAATAAGTGCAATCGACATTTCCGATGTTGAATCTGCTTTTATACGCCCCACTGTGATGAACAATACGCGGCGTATACCTGGCGCTAGGTATTTTTCTTCCTTCCAACATTTTAAAAGGGACTTCTACCATTAGAGAGAAAGTCGATGTTAAAAGATTTTAACATTTTTAAAATATATTTTCTATGGAGAGCTCGAGACGAAAAGTCACTTCGATGTTGGGTTTGGGTGGTGGTGTTGACTGCTGCTGATGGCTGGAGCTGGAGCTGAAGCTGATGGTTGTGCTGGTTCTGAATCTGTTTGGTATGGCCAATGGCAATTACTGTGAAAGGAGTAAAGTGACGACGTCATCTTAAGTGGCCACTGCCACTGGAACGATTGCGAAGTTTCTTTCTGGGGTTTTCAGTTACGCAAATGGAATAGGAATACATATGTACCGACATAATACATAGATATATAGTTTTGCGGGTCACATTAAGTAGCTTACTTTTCTCTTTATCTTCACTTTGGAATTGAATGTGTGCTATGCATTTCGAACACTGTACTGAACAATGTCAAGTCAATAGAGCAGGACCGGTGTTCACTGTATACGAAGAAAGAACTAGTCACAGGCCCCAACTAAAAACCTCTGTAGAGGGTATTTTTATTTGCTTCTATGAGGAGTTTTATTGGTTGTTGTCTAAAACTTGACATTTGAGAATGTCAGACAAAAATTGAATGCGTTCGGGAAGTTCATAAACACTTTTTGACAGCAACTATTTTTAGAGTTTGCCCTTTCGCCTTATCAATTTTCAAAGTTAAACTTTTATAATCTTTTTATTTGGAATGGTTAATCTGAGAAATTTGTAGATTTTGAAGAATATAAAGAGTTACTTAATAAGAGTGCGTAGATGGGCAAAATGTCAATCGTGACGTTTGCTGTGTGAAACGTAGCTGCGTCCGTCCTGCTGGAACCACATGTCGTCTAGGTCTATATGGTTTAATTTGGACCATAAAAAATTAGTTATCATCGTTATGTAGCTCTCGCTTTCGACGGTAATCGCCTCACTAATCGTTTTCAAAAAAGTACGGACCAATTACGGCTCCGGATGCATGTTTGTGTCGTCCCATCCACGATAATTTTGAGCGTTAACGCAGCCATTCATCCAGAAATTCGCCTCGTCACTAAAGATGATTTTTCGGCCAAAATTGGGGTCCATTTCTAAACAATTCGAAGCCCATTCAGCGAACAAACGGCGCCGTGGCTGGAGTTGTCAATGGTCATGAACTTTGAGCTTCTGGGTCGGTTGGAACTTTCACGGGTGTATGCTCAAGTCCTAACGCGAAATTCCACAAGCTGAATTCTGCGAAAGCCTTGGGTTCTGATGAACAGTTTCAAGGATGTTCTCGATCGATCTTGCGTTCCTTGAAAGTAAAGATGTTGGATGGTTGTTTACTAAACCGATCGTCTCTAATTTGGGTACCAAACGTTGAAGAGTCGACTATGAAGGGCCACCACGTCTACCGTAAAATGTGCGCAATGCGCGCAAAGTTTGCGTTAGCGAAAACTCATTTTTATAATTAAGTTTTATCATTTGAAAGGTCCTGTTCAATCGTGTAATTTGTTATGATGATTTAGTATAAACAATTGAAAAATAAACAAAAGACTTGACAGATATCACCAAAACAAAATGGTCGCCTTGGAGCGCCAAGATCTACCCGTGCCAATTGAAAAATACAGGAACGATGATAGGTCCAAAAGCAGGTAGCACCTTTTGATATGCTCGTGTTAGTCTTTTAAAGAATGAGTTATGAATGGACATTTTACCGCGATACAAAGAAGCTTAAAACACTTTCCAGCCTCGTAACTACCTTTACTTATACTCAAAAAATCATGTCATAATATTACTTCGTGGCAACGTGAAGACTGACAAGCAAATAACCAAACAAACTGACATTCCTACTTATAAAATTTATAAAGATTAATAGAAGTGCGGTCAAAGATGTTGAATGGTTCAAAAGCAGGAATGAAGTTCAAAAGTTTTGTAAACAGGTGAAAAGAAATTCACAAGTACATAAACCTCGAACAGAAGTCTCCAAAGACGAAAGAGGAAACATTATAGTGGAATTCCGCTGTCAGGCAGGATTATACATTCAACATAAACGATGAAACCAACAATCCCGTCTTCCTTATTTAAGCTGAAGCCGCTAAACTAGTAGGCTTAAATGCCGAGCCGAGCCCCAGATTTAGAGGCATCAGTCTACTTAACATCGCTTACAAAATTTTCTCTGCCTTGATAACTGTACGTCTAAAGCCCATCTTCAACAACCTCATAGGCACTTATCAGTTTGGTTCTAGATCAGGAAAGTCCACAGTCGATCAAATATTCACATTACGGCAGATCCTGAAAAAAAACCCCAACACCAAATAGACACCCACCATCTTTTCTTCGACTTCAAGGCCGCATATTACAGCATCTACAGAGAGCTGTATAGAGCTATGTCTAGTTTTAGCATCCCTGCCAAACTCATTTGTTTGTGCTGGATGACCATGAAAAATGTTCTCTGTTCGGTAGAGGTTGGAAACAACTAAACAGATCCCTTGGATCTCAGAAAGGCTTTAGGCAAGGTGATGTGCTGTCATGCGCTTTTTAACATCGTAGTGCAAACCTCCCACGTCAACCCTAGAGGTACTATCTTTCAAAAGCCTGTCCAATAACAAGAATATGCTAGTGACATTGCCATAATGGGAAGAACTCAGCGTGGGGTTTTGTGAGTATTGAGGCATAAGCTTCAAATCATGCCCGTCCTGGTATACAGTGCAGAAGCACGGACTATGACAAAAGTGGTTCCGTATGCATAGGAGGAGAATATGTAACGGCGAACTATACGGGCTGTACAGTGACGTAGAATTAGCCATAACTTTAAAAGTCCATCGACTCCGGTTTTGCGAATCTTCTAATCCACACCCATAGGACAGCGTGGCAGAGGAAGATCGCGTATTGGGTAGCACGCACAAGTAGAAAATGACCTTACCCTACTCGAAGTGTGAAACGGAAGACATCTTTCTAGCGACCGAACTATATGAAGTAGTTTATTGGCTGAGGCCCTAGTTCAAACAGGACTATAGCGCCACCTTAAGCCAGTAATTAAGTTGAAATACTTCTCGTTCAGTGGATATTTCTTCAGAGTTTTTAATATAATGTCCAATTTCAAATAAGCTGAATTTTATTCTAAAAAAGGCGCCATTGCTAATCACTCCGTCCTTGAACATGAGGGACGTTTAAATAATTCATGCAACCAAGCGTAATCGCACATAAAAATGTTAGTAAACCACAGAAGTAGATTTATACAGAATGTATATAAAATGATATTTTTTGTTGGTGTTCGTATTATATTTAAAGAATGAGCATAAATATCACGTTTTCAAGACGTAACGAAGAGAAAAATGTCCTTAGAAAATATTTATTCAGGTGCAATATATCAAAGGAAGAGATATTCATTTATGAAATTAAATTGCATGAATGAACTTAAGTTCTAAAGGCATTCGGGTTATGACTGTAATAAGGATGTATTATCTAAAACTGTTATGACTTAGTCAAGGACATCATTCGCAGTCCTGAGATTATTTTGTTTTTGGAGAAAATGTAAATGCTAGAGTAAAATAAATTAATTAAAGACTTGGAAAATATTGAAACGAAAATAAAGACATAAGAGTTGTTAACATTGATACTTATTATATAAATTATATAAATCTAACCACTTTGGAAGATATCGTAATTTTTGGTCAAATTAAAAATGTTTAAAAACTTTCATGTCTCAAGGTCCTAATCCTATGTTTTTATTACTTACTTACTTAAAAAATCTGCATTGTAGAGCTTTAATTCTTTGTGAATGAGAGTTCTGATATGGATACCGGACTTGACTAGCGTATTCAAGTAGATGCCTTACATTGTGACATAAGGGTTCGAGAATTTCTTAGACCAATGTTTGATGAAGCCAAGTTATGAGTTGGCCTTGTTAATAATAAGATCAAAACGGGCTCGGAAACTTAAGTGTGTGTCGAAAATAACTCCAAGTTCGCTAATAGAACAGACAAAATGAATGGTAACATCGGGCAAACTGCAAGTTCGGTATCGAAGGTTTGAAAGCTTATGGGTGAAAGTTATGAATTGGCATTTAGCTACATTGAGTTCTAAGAAATTTTTGACGCACCAAGTTTGAAATTAGTCAACATTGATAGTTAAGACAAATAAGAAAGAACCAAGGTGGCTCCCTTGAGGGACTTCTGAGTTTGAATTCATGGAATCGGAGATTAAAAATCTGAAAACAATTCTATATTGGCTATTTTCAAGGGTGGCAAACCGATGGTTTTAAGTTTAAGATAAATAATTTCTTGATTATTGATTTTATCAAAGCATTTGCTAAAGTCTGTAGTGATAACGTAAATTTTATTTCTCTAGTTCGTTTAAAGATGTGGACACAAAAAGTCTTAAAAGCCATGTTTTTGAGAAGAAAAAATAGGTCTACAATGAAAATAGAGAGAATCGAAACAATGCTTGGGAACTGAAGAAACTTGGTCTATATGGGCCTGTAGTTCATAATATCATTTTTGCTCCTTTTTTATGAACAGGAACAATACAGGAATATTTCCAAAGTCTTATGAAGATAGCTTGAGTATGGAAAGACGAAACAATACTGAAAAATGTTTACACAGGGAGGTGGCACCCTTTTTTAATAACATTGCAGTCAACCATCCGTAACAGCAGAGAAATCAACTTCCTTCCTTCTTCCTAGGTCCTCAGATTTATTAAGTCCGTTGGGAATCCCATAAGGGGCATACGGCTTCTACTTCGCCAACGCGCCACAGTGTACGGTTTCAGGAGATGTGTTTCAAGCTCCGTCCAACTCTTGCCTAATGACGCTGACTATTCTGTGCCATATGCTTCCCGGTCGTCCAGCTCATCTTCCTTCTTGTGTGAGCGGATTCCACTGCATTGCTTGTCCTGCCATTCAGTCGTTACCTTTTCGAATCGTATGTCCAATCTATTACCACTCACGTCTTCGTATTATAGATTCTATAGGTTCCTGACCAGTCCTTCTATGAAGGACCTCATTTGAAATACGGTTTGGCCAGAAAATCCTTAGGATGTTACGAAGACATCTATTTTCGAAGGTTTGCAGCTTTCTTGTTATGGCTGAAGTAACCTTCCTGCTGCACCCATAAAGAAGCACAGATTCGACATTTTTGCAAAACATTCGTAGCTTTGTTCTTAAGCTGATAGAGTTATGCCTCCAAATTTTTTACAGCATACCGGACGCCGCCGCCGCTTTTGCTTTGCAAGATGACGTCTTGTTCGTTTTCGGCTTCAATAGAAGCAATATTTCCATGGTATTGAAAGCTCTCCACTTTTTCCACCGGTTGCGAGAAAATATTTATTTGAGAGGATGGTCATGTTCCGAGGCTGATCATTTTTGTTTTATCGGAATTAATTTTCAGCCCCTCAACTTCTGCTTCTCTCTCCACACTTGTTGTTGATTTGATATAGATCCATGCTCCTATGAGAGAGTAAGCGAACATCGTCCGCGTAATCACAGTGCTTTAAATAGGATGTCAAAGTCCATTGGATCCCTCCGCTACCTGACAGAGCTGAGCGCAGTACATTGCTTATCACCAACAAAAACAATATTGAGGACAGAATACAGCACTGCCTGACTAAGCTTTGAATTTCAAAATCATCTGACAACCTACCATCGTGCAAAACATGACACCTGTATGCATCATATGCTGCTTTAATAATAGCAATTAGTTTTTCTCGGATGCCTCTCCTCCGCAAAGTTAACCAGATATACTCCCTGTTAACGCTATCAAAGGCCTTCTCGAAGCCAATGAACAACAGGTGTAGTTATGATCGCTATTCAATAATGATCCGCAGGGTTTTGATATAATCAATACAGGAGGATTCAGAGTGGAATCCTGCTTTTTCGGCATCGAGTGTGGCCTCAAGGTGTTCTCCGATACGTTCCAGTATGACTTTTGATACTATTTTGGCAACGGCATTTGGAACGCAAATTCCTCTCCAGTTTTCGCACTTTGTTAGATCTCCGGTTTTTAGGAGCTTGACGATAATTCCCTCTTCCACTCATCGGCGAAGCCGATGAAGCAGTTTGCTTGATGACGCTGTGCGCTGCTTGTAAAAGCTCTGCGGGAATTACATCAAGTCCTGCCGCTGTTTTGTTCTTGAATGCTTTAATAGCGTCAACGATCTCATCTTTACTGGGAGGTGCATTATGCATTTGGGGATTAGTTTCTTCAGCGCTTCAGAAGGTATCGGCTGCACGTTGTTTGCAAACACTCAGTTTAAAACAGAGAAAAAGTGTCCTTTCCACCTTCTCACTTGCTTATCCAAGAACTTATCACAGTACCTGTCTACTTCTTTCAATAGGTGTTGCTTTCAGCTGTGTGTAGCGGTCAGTTCTTTGGTTATTCTGTAAACGATCCCACTGTCGCATCTGTTTGCAGCATCTTCTGCTTCTTGTGCCAATGCCAATGCAAACTACGGTGAACCTATCTCTTTTTCATGCGATACGAGGACTTCAGTTCATTTCTTTCTGCCTCTTGTGCAGCAGTTATTTGACCTCTCAACTATTTGCGTTCGTTGATCGTTGCCAAGATTCTTCCTTTTTTCCTGAAATGAAAAAAAATTTCGCAGCATCATTCGTCATGTACTGTGGTGCCGATTGTTATTATTTCGTGTGACAGGTGGTCCTAAATTGTTAACGGGTCGTGGGGTCCTTTAGTCTGGCGATTTGGAATTTAAGGGCTCGTGTTGTTCCATTGGATCTTCGCACTGTAGTTGTACAAATCTTAGGGTAGCTACCATTAAGTGGTGGTCACGGGCAAGTCCCATATCGGCGCCTCTTGTGTTTCGTACACCCAAGAGACTGCTTCTAAAACGTCGACTTATCGCCAAGTGGTCAATTTGGTTGGCAGATGCTTGCCTGTCCGTCGACACCCAGCTAATTTTATGACAGCGTTTGTGCTCAAATATAGGCCACCAATTACAAAGCTATTTGCGTTGCAGAAGTCAATGAACCTCTCACCATTATCATTGCAATTACCGACTCCGTGAGCATCCATCACATGCTTTAGCCCGTTGTTGTTACTGCCAACCTTAGCATTGACGTCTCTCATAACGAAAATAATATCTCTCCGGAGAGTGTTGTTGTAGGCGGATAAAAGCATTCTTTCTCTTCATCAGATCCACGCTCCGTCCGTTCGGTGCGTAACACTGTACAATGGTGACGGGTCCTACTCTACTCTGAAACCTTGCTTTGATAAGCTTTCCCCAAGGGGCTCCCACGAAATATGGCTTCTGGTTGCAGTTTTTGTAAGGAGTAACCCAGCTCCAGCTTTTTGAGCGTTTCCTGGATCATGACCAGAGTAGAGCAGTGCAGTGTTACCGGTCGATGACTTGTATTTTCCCGATCCTAACCAATACACTTCTCTTAACCCTAAGATATCTATCCTGTACCGCATACATTCTCTCTCTAATTGGAATTTGGCATTGTGCGGACCTTCACCTTTTGAGTCCAGAAGCGTCCTCACATTCCAGAAACCAATCTTTGTCCGGGTACAATAGCCAAAAGTCGTCAACGAGTTAACATTAATTATCCGAAGCGTAATTTCGGTTTCTTTAGCAGAATGGTGTTCAGTAACGAAGAATGCTAATCTCCGTAACCTATCCTGAAGAGTCAAGAAGCTTCGCCCTTGCAATTTTTGCTAACTTATGTATATTGGGATACACAAATCATTGCCCGGGGGCCACCACGAGGAGGTAAAGCAAGAACTTCGACATGGCAAGAAAGTTGCATTGCTGGCCTAACCCGATCTGCCATGCCGCAGGCACTATGTATTAACTATATCATCACTTATATTGATTTGGGCTTGGAAGGTACATAAAGTGCCTTTTAAGTAATGAAAAAAAAAAACTATAGTCAGGTTCTTTAAGATGATTGCTCTACGATTGGCTTAAGAATAAATCAAAGAGGTTTGTAATAGTTTTAGGGTAGTCAAATGTCATATCGTTTAATTTTAATGATGAAGGGAAGTCGTCGGTGAAAACTTGTTTTGAGCTTGCTGATAGTTAGAGAATTTAACACTGGACCTGGTTTTCAAATATGTTTTCCACAATGATTTTCTAATATTTTGAAGGGTTCGTACATTTTTGTTATACTAAAAGCACTTATCATTTAATAGTTTTTGGAAAAACGATTTGTTCCAATAAAACATGATATTCTTGGCAAGTCCAGAGGTTTTCATGTTAAAAGAAGACATCTTTGTTATTTTTTATCTTGATTCTGACAAAAACTTTGATTTTAACATTAAAACATTTAAAATTTGGGCATTTTTGGCATTTTAAAAATAAATAATTCCTTGCATAACAATATTTTCTTACCTCAATATAAATTCTACTATTATTTTGTACTCAAATAACAATAATAATGTTAACTTGAACTAGTTGACTTTAGTATGTACAATATTATAATAAATCTTTTTGTACTTCTATTTTCAGTTTATAAACATGCTGGGAGTCTTGTGGTAACAGATATTTATGTTCCGGAAATAATAGATTTTCGTGATAATGTCACACTAACATGTAGCTATGATATGGATGGACACACATTGAATTCAGTAAAATGGTACAAAGATGAAAAGGAGTTCTTCAGGTAAGAATTAATATGTCAAGAACTTAAATTAAACATTGTGGGGCGTATTCATAGAGAATTACTCAAGTCGTGTTTTCTTGATCTATAGTTTCAGGCTTGTTGGTTTAATAAATACAGCTCTTATTCACATTCATTTTCCAGCTGTGTTTAGTAGAACCCCAGGTTAAGGTTGTGTTCTACTATAAAGTTGTAAGTCACTAGGCCCTGATTCTCAATGGACTGTTGGAAACCTAATTTATTTATATTATTTTTCTGGTGAGAAATCAAAAGGCTTTCAACAAATATTTTTGGTAAAACGTTTTTTTTTTATTAAAAAAATAGCTTTAGGTATATTTATCAAAAAAGTGCATTTCTTATTCAAATATTTAAAGATTAAAATATGAATATTTAATTGCTTGAAAAAATTATTAAAATTCTTTATTTTGTCAATTTTTTTTTTCAATACATCGATATTTTTCAGTCTCCCAATTCCTAGGTAGTTAAAGTGATTTTTGGTTAAGAGTCAACCATTGACCTTTACAAGATACGTTTCGGATAGTCCACAGCAACAAGTTTAGGTGAAAACTAGGGATTGGATTGAAATGACAACAGTTTTTTTAACGGATAAAAAATGTTTGAAGAGCAGAATTTTAAGTCCATACCTTACACATCTTACTCGGTATAGCAGACATAAAAATGAACAGGATGAACCAATTCATTTTCATGTATGTCTCTATCTTTTGTTATCACAGTTTTAAAATTATATAATTTTTAACTTCCGATAGGAAGTTATTGTAATCATTCCGATTTGTCGAATTGAAAACTATGACATTTCTCCATGTTTCAAGGTCCCTAGAGTCATAAAAAAAATGTTAGAGAGATGTCTGTTCGTACGTCCTTATCTCCATAAATTCGTCGTCTATAGCTCAAAAACCAGCTGAGATATCGACTTCAAATAAATTTTGTTATGCAGATAATAATTCAGAGAGATGCTCATAGGACTTTCAAAACCATTGAGTTTGTGGTTAACCCAAAATGTCTCACAAACCAATAATTCTAGCGACTTGAATTTAATTTTATATTATTTATTTTAATGTGATACCAAATTAATTTCTTTCTTGGAACAAATCAAATTTACGCTTTTTTTTAATAAATCAAAAAACTGAAAATATAAGCCAATATTTTACGAACAAAACATGATCTTATTTCCAAAATAATTTAATGCAACGAAAAATAAAGTTATTAACATCTGGTAAAATTTTAAGGAGAATCAAATTGACAGTTTTTTTTATAAAAAATAAAAACATTACACAAAATTGGTAAAAATCGAATTTCCACTCAAATATCTTTCAAAAAACTTAAGGTTATGACTTTAAACTCATTTTATCTTATAAGAATATTGTTTTCAACATTTGTTAAAATGTTGAGCAAAATTAAATTGATGTTTTTTTTTACAAAAAATAAAAATTCAAAAGAAAATTTAACAAAAGTTGGTAAAAATTAATTTTCGACAAAAATATATTTCAAAAATTTGAGATAACGACTTCCAACTAATTTCATCTCATAACAAATGCTGTTTTCAACATTCGAAAATATTTTGAAAAAAATCGAATCGACAGTTTTTTTTACAAAAAATAAAAACCTAAACAAGAAAATTAATAAATTGATTTTGGACTCAAATATCTTTTCAAAACTTTGAGATATTGGCTTTAAGCTTATTTTATATTTTTAAAAATATTGTTGTGAACATTTTGAAATATTTTAAGAAAAATCGTTTTTACAAAAAATAAAAACTTAAAAGAAAATTTAACAAAATTTGATAAAAATTGAGTTTCAGCTCAAATATTTGTTCAAAACTTTGAAATATTGGCTTAAAACTACTCTTAAAAAGTATTGTTGTCAACATTCAGTAAAATTTTGAGAAAAATCTTAAAAAATAAAAACATAAATAGATTTTGAAATCAAACTATTTTATCAAATGCAAAATATTATTGGTAATTTTAAAAATTTTAAGAATAATTCAACTAACGACTTTTTTAACCCACAACGAAAACCTACAAACTCTTAAGCCTAATGTTTTGACATGGTCTTTTGATTGAAAAGGCACTTCAAGACTTATCTCACAATCTTCTTTGAGTAAGTCTTGCAGAAGATCTTTGCAGTTGGACGTCCACTTCCGAAGTTTGAGACCTGCAGACGCCAAAATATGAGTTTCGTCTATAGAATCTCCTCCACTGATGAAATCGTCTACGTACATCTCACCTTTGACCGCAAGAGCTCCCTTTGGATACCTTTCAGACTCATCATCAGTGGCTTTGTGTAGGACCCGAATGGCCAAGTAAGGCGCACAAGCCGTGACAAAAGTGACCGTCTTCAGTTTAAAGGCCTTGATGGGTTGCTTTGGATTTTCACGCCAAATAATGAGTTGATAGTATCTATCCAGTTCTTGCACAAAAATTTGGCGATACATCTTCTCAATGTCAGCTGTTATTGTAAATTTGAATGCTCGCCATTTTAAAATTATGTCAACAATGTTCTTTTGAAGTTTAGGACCTGTCATCAGGTGTTGATTTAAGGATGTACCATCATAGGTTTTTGAGGCTGCGTCAGAAACGACTCTTAATTTTGTGGTAGAGCTCGATTCTTTAAATACAGCATGATGAGGAAGAAAATAGTGAAAAGGGGTTTTTTAAAATTGGGCCGCTTACGTCTACTTCTTCCATGTGTTTCAAACTAAGGTATTCCATTATACATTGGCTGTAACTTTCTTGCAATTTTGGGTACCTTTCAAATTATCGTTCCAAAGATAAAAAACGTCGAGTTGCCATTTCTTTGCTGGATCCTAGTTCAGGATGAAATCCTACTTTAAATGAAAGATTCACTTCGTACCGTCCATCACATAATCGCTTGGTTGTTTCAGTAAAATACTTTTCGCAGGCAATATCCTCTTCTAAAACTCGAATCACGAAAGGAATTTCTTCAATCTCCCAAAATGTTCCGATTCGTGTATCGAGTTCAATGTGTTGGAAGAAACCTCGGATCGACTTTGGAATAACTTCAGGATTCTTACCCAATATAATCCACCCCAATTGGGTGTTTTGTGCAATGGGAGCGACTACGTTCTCGCTGCGAATAATTTCCGGTAATATAATGTCCGGATAAACACCTGAGCCAAAAAGTATGTCGATTGGAGCGGGAAAATAAAATTCAGGATCTGATAACTGCAAGTTAGCCAAATGATCATAATTGTGTGGTATCATTTTGTGGGTCGGAAGAAGGCCAGTGTCAACGATTTAAAAATGTACAATTTGGTTGCGCCATCAAAGATCGAATGTTTAGATTTAAACATTATGTTAAGGTAACTTTGACTGATGCCGCTGCTGACCTTCCCTAGCCCTGATACATTAACATTTGTTTGGTGTTGGGTGAGATTTAAAAGCCTTGCTGCTGACTCAGAGATAAAGGCGGCATCTGAGCCTGGGTCAATAAGTGCTCTGAAATCTGAAAATCTCCATATTCACATTTAACTCTAACGATCGCAGTGGCTAATAAAATTTGAGTACCGTGGACTTGCAACCAGGAACACTTTCGCCTGTTGGTTGGAAAGCAGGAGAATTTGGATTCACGGCTACCTGTTGGTTCTGAAGTTGTGAACTTCGTTGTTGAAAATGTGTTGAGTTGTTCGCATTAGAATTTGAATTTTGTGAAGTTGAGTTATTAGGATTAGAAATCGTGCACTCCAGCTGTTGCTTTTGTACCGCATCCATGTTTAAAAACCGATAACGTTTCATCAACGAGTGTTGTCCTTTCTTGCAAATTTGACATTGATATTGCGTTTTAAATTGTTGTTTTTGGGTTTTAGCATGAAATGTTTTAGCTGTGACAGGCGATTTTGTGACTGGCTTTGGCTGTGTAGTGCAACTGGCTTGCTGCTGAATATAAATTAATATTGTGCCCAGTCCTTCACTGGTAATCCTAAATTTTCCAGAGCATGAACAACTTCGGTTGTTGTGTCAAGTAAGCTTTTAAGGGTTTCGGCTGATTCCTTACTTTGTACAGGTTGGCCAAAAAAGACCTTGAGATAAGAATTGACCAAAACTCTTTTATGATCATACCTTTCTTTCAATAAATCCCATGCCTTTGCATAATTCCCAGAACTAAGATCTAAATGATGCAGAAGACGTTCGGCATCGCCTGTCAAACTTTCTTTCAAAAAATGCATTTTTTGGATCTCGTTCAAGCCAGGATTGTACAAGTGACGTAAAAATATCGTGATAGAAACGCCACGATGTATAAGACCCCGTGAACGTGGGAGGTTTGATTGGAGGAAGCTTAAGGACATTTGGTTGTGACTGGTGTGTTGCTGATGGAAGGCCTGTTGCTGGAGGTGCTCCCACTGTAGGCGTAAATGGAGCGGACGGACTTAATTTGTCCAAACCATCCATCATTTCAGTCCTATATTCGAGATAAATGGCGCGAATTTGATCGCACACCGCTATCATGTCTTCCTTTTTAAAAGCCTCTTCGAGCTTCCCCCCGCTAACGATTTCCTCGTGATATCGTTTGGCATTTTCTAGATTTTGTTCAAGTAGCTCCATGCGAGTTTTCAAATAGTTACTCGTTCGACGAGCCTGGCCTGTCTTCTTAAAATTTGAATAGTCGCGCTCTAATTGCGCCAAAACTTCTTTTTGAAGCTCCCCAAACTTTTGTTATTTATAAAATGTAATAAAATAAAATGCACGACTGGGTCGCACGAACTTGCTCCTGTATGCTAAGAGTATGTTTAAGAAAGTACTTATATAAGATTTTAAAATATTCCTGTAAAATAAATTTGTCTTCAAACATATAAACGCCATTTGATTTGTCTCAAAAAAACCGCACGATCTTTGTATATAAAAACCATAGTACTCTCATGAGCAGAAACTTTTAGGGCGACCAGATGCCGAGTCGTTGGCGTGGCGTTAGTATCGAAAGTGGAGGAATTCAGCGGGAGCGAGAGAAAAATATTATTCCCATTCCCATAAGCAGCCAGCAGAATAAGGGAGATAGTTAATTTTCGACCCAAAAAGTCAACACCATTTCCTTCATTTTATTTGAGTCTATCCTCGTATATGTTTTCACATAAGGAGCTACCATATGAAGGTTGATGAATTTGTTTTTGTTTTATTTATATCAACGCACTTTATATAACAAACAAAATGGCTTAATATTGTATCTAATAAGGGGATGAAACAAACTTTTGCATGCTTAAGTCAGCTGTTTAGGATCTTTTACCGATATTTGTTTTTATTTACATTCATAAGTCTTGTTTTACTTGTGTACGATCTTTGTATATGAAAAATGGTTTCTATTACCTATAAAGCTACAATGCGATCCATATAGATTCAACTTGTTCCTTAAAAGCTTTTTTTCTTTAGATAGCTTTATTGTAATTTCATATTAGAAGAACCAGGATGGAAAATAAATAAGATAAGAAAAAGGCAGACCATGAATGTTTAAATTGTAAGGCGATCGCCTATTGGTTGTGTAGTTAGGTAACAGGTAGATGTCTAAAACGACCATAGAATAGTTCACTTGGCGTGCTTAGCTTTATGCAGACAGATAGATAAGGACATGTTTATGATGATAATGAAGGAATGTTATTGGTAGCTAAAAGGTATATACTACATTAGTACATTCCTTCTTTACTATAAGTTTTCAGCGCTAACATGGAGTTTTTACGTTCAGTTTATTTATTTTGTTAAAGTTTAAAAAAATAACAAGCAAACGTACAGGTACAAGAAATTGCTATTCATGTGTTGTTTAAGGTCAGGCTTTTGAGCGTTTTGGATTTTAGTTATGAAGTGACACGTAAGCAGTAGTTGTAGAAGTTGTACATAATACCTTTATAAATAGGTATAATGTGTATACGTTGAAAAAGTGATTCTAATAGAAAATACATATACTCTTTCAGACCCGTTTCTTTAACTTGTACTAAATATTTATTCTTTTATATAGGCGAAGGCAAGTAAATCATGTGTGAAACAACCTTATTCGTAAAGAATAATATTTTAAAATCACAAAGTTACCAAGATATTACTTCTTGATAGACACTTTAAAATAGATTGTTGATTAAATATATCATATCCGATACAGTTGCGCTACATGCGCGGCCATATCGTTGGTATTTACAATAATTTTAGTTATAAAAATAAATAAATGTGTACCAAATGCACTAATTTAGATAAAAGCTAGGAATGTAATTACAATTTTGTCGAAATAATTCGCTCTTTCGGGCTCATGCACCCTAAAAATAATTTAAAAAATAATATTTTAAGATTCAAAATTTTACCTGAAAAATAAGTTTGTCTTCAAAAATTTAAATGCCATTTTATAAATAAAAAAACCTTTGATTTTTCAAATTTTTATTTTAAAAATCGTTAGAGCGGTTTTTTTTTAAATTAATTTTTTATATATAAAATTTTCCAATTTTGTTCTAAAAATATTTTTGGAATGCAGTTGTTTAGTGATTGTAAATATACGTCTTACGTTTGAATTTCGTAAAAAATTGTTGACCCGTTTTTGAGATATAGAGTTTTGAAAAATAAAAATTCAATATTTTTTAAAAAATCCAAACAATTAAAAATTGCATTTTTGTTAATCAAATATTGTTAAGGCAATATAGGAGCGTATTCAGAAAAAAAATTATTAAAATGAGTTCATAAGTTGCTGAGAAAATTAAAAAACAAAATAACGGTTCTATGAGCGGTACCTTTCCTGAGCAATACAAAAATATAGTTTTCTTATAGAAAGAAGCAAAGTTAAAAAATAAAATTTTAGAGAAAATTTAAAAAAAATCTATCGGTTTGTTTTTGAGAAAATTCGAATTTTCGGTTTTTGACCAAAAAAATTGTATGGGGGCCACTGTTAGTTTTGATCTTAAAAAAAAAATGAAAAAAACGCCTAACGCGAATCTGCTCAAAACCTTAACTTCCAAGTTTGAACTCAATCAACCCAATGGTTTAGGCTGTAGGGGCGTGGACAGACAGACAAAACCGACCGGACGGAATCGCGGGACCCACTTTTTTCGGCTTCTATACCATCGTAATATCATGTTTGATTAAAATCTCGAGTTCGAAATTTTGCACGAATGCAAAACTTGCCATATAGTTCCTATATGTCGCAAGTAATATAGTTCCTATATGTCGCAAGTAAAAAAGCAAAAAAAATACTTTAAAAATGAGGACTTACTTTGTGTGCCTTCGATGGATGATGCAGAGTTGAGTTGGGTATTAATTACGAGTCGCGGGAGGCCCGATTTGCACAGCACAAATATGTTCTTTTAAATAATTTAAATTTATAGTTAATTGAAATTTATTGTTAACTTATTAATTATAGTAGTTAAAGTTTAAAAATGTCTATATGTATATGTATATATATTTATGTATATTTCACTTCATATAAAAGACAAATTTACACACTTTTCCTTTTGTTTAAAATAATTTAATCTAATTTAAGGCTCGAAGGACCCATGTTTCTTTGTCACCAGTTAAAATTTCTATTTATATTTCCAATTGATAAAAAATAAGAACTCAATTTCTTTTAAACTTCGTTATAATTACTTTAATTCTCAAAAGAATATTCATATATATTTCACAAAATGGTGTCGGGTTGAAAAGAATAAGAATCAGAATAATAATTGACCTTCCTTTTATTCAAGAAGGTTAAAAGATAACTTTTATAATTATAACATTAATAATTAGTTTGACAAGAAATGTCACATTGCATTGGGCTAATATCATATTGGGTAGTTCACAATAGTAGGTAATTTGTATTTAAAATGTTATGCATATTAGATTTATTTTGTTTTAATTGTTTCTTTAAAATAATATAAATATAAATCTATAACATATGTCAAACAGACGGGATGGGAAGTTATCACTGTGAGTCGCATCCTAGTCTGTTTTTCTTATTTATAATTTTCACACATTATAACTACGTTAAACTTCTTTAAGGTTAAAACACATTAAAGGCGTTTGGAAAATAGGTAACGATTTAAGACGAGATAAATATGCATATTGGTTTCAAAGTTTTAAATGTTAAAATCAGTTTGGAAACAGTGTATTTAGAATTTTCCAGGTTCAGCCACACAGTAGGCTTAAAAAAATCTCTATACGTGTTGAGATCAAGAGTTAACTTAAAACCTTAAACACAGTTTACGGAACGAAACGTTGACTAGCAGAGACTTAATTGAATTAAACTGTTCACGAAAAAAAACCCACAACCCATCCAGTTATTTGAAACCTAGACAACAATGAGACTCTAAGCTAAAGTATCGTCATGGCTTGTCGCGGGGTCAACTGTAATGATATTTAACCAGGGCAGAGTTCACATGGAATATGATTTTTAAGGACTTTCTAAACCAGTTGGCCAGCGGTTTTTATCCAATCTATATTTTCTTTGAGCCAGAAAGCTTACACTTCAACCTACCGTTTCTGAAATCGGTCTTCCTCAAATACTCGACTGATAATTCTTTTTTAAAAGCATTCTCTCGAGCGTTACTAAAGGCTAGCTTGTTTTCAGAGAGTGTAAGCTTTGAACAAATATTTCAGAAATGGTGGATCAATGACGGTAATCTACTGACACTGGCCCACTTTAAATTCATGTTTTCTTGATATTTGATTAACTATTCGTATGGAAGCAACATTTAGTTTATCTTTTTTCAGTGATGGGCAATACCCGATTTTTTCCCACCATCTCCATCTGGATGAAGTATTCTGCTTGAATTGGTTTGGTTCTTACAAATAAATAAATTGTCTTCTGAAAGTATTAAGCTTTACCTCGTGACCATCCACAGTACGGTTTATTGACGTTCCATAGTTAGGATTTTTTTTTAGAATGCAAAAGCAAGACCTTACCTGATCCAAGATATTGATTAAAAATAAATAAATTGGGTGGCGCAAAAGTTCGTTTGAGAACTAGGGCCTAGTGACATCGCACTTTTCTCTTTTGTAAATTCATTTTTTATAAATTCAATCTCAAACTTATCCTAAAGCTAGACAAAAACTTACAACTAACTTAATGGGCCCATACTTTCACTTTAATGTTAAACAATAATACTTCATTCTTAAGCCCTTCGGACCTAAGATCTATTTTACTGTAATTCAATTTATTAATTTTTGTATTTATTAGAAAATTTTAAAAAACTGATATCGTTATCATTTTTTTGTGAAACCATGCCTATTCTACTAAGAACTTATAAAACAAGTATGTAAGCCATCCAAGGCTTAAAACCCAATCCCGACTACCCACTATAAAGTGCCGATGGAAGCCACCAAAACTGGTTCTCCTGCTTCACTCTATCAGTTCGGTCCCGTTCGGACACAGCCCTACTGAACCATCTACATCTTTGATAGTTCTTGAGCTATGAACTACGAAAAAGGTATCCCGAACGTTCAAACATAAGTACGAGGACATCGCTCTAAAAACCTTTGATTTACATCCTAGGGAGTTTAAAACCTCCAAAAAATTGATAATGCTCCAAATGAGACCTATGACAATAACTTCGTATTGAAAGTAAGAAAGTATTTCTAAGAGTGACCTTAACATAATATTTCCCCTTCATTGTTTTCTAAGACAGAGTAGTTGATTTCCAATAATGGTTGGTTTTCTTTCAAAAGCTAAAATTATGAGTGGACATAAAAAAAGAATTAGAAATTGCAAAATGTTCAAGTCTATTATTATGCATGTGTTACGCTTTTATTTCCGCTAATGTTTCTAGAAGAATATGGTTAAATTATTTCATGGAAATCCAAGTGCTAAAAAAATACGTATACCCCCAAGTGGTCCAAATAAAACACACATCCGTACAGCTTGTTAAAAAAAGGTCTATTTTTATAATACTTAACTCGCAGTTGTCAGGTGTAGTGTACAAACCTTTCCAAATGAATTCTGATTTATGATTTCTGCGTAATCTTGCGTAAATCTTATTTTAAATCACATTAAAAGTTCGCGTTTACATCCAAATATAAATACATACCTATCCAAATGACATATGAGTATGTAAAATTCAAATTGGTTATAATACTCGCTCCCCATACCTCCCCCATCAGAGCACTTGTGATGTGTGCTACTTTCAAAACTTTCTTCATGCTTGTTTATTTTGGAAATAAAATAACTTCTTAAGAAATAATGTGTTGACTTAACCCCAATGGAATTGAAGTAAATCAAAAAGAGCTTAGCATTTGTTGTATTTAAAAAAAAGAAGATATTTTCATGCGTTTGCCTTATAATTTATGTTCTTAAAACTCTCATACACACATTTGGCATGACAGTCGCAAGAGTAATGTTATTTTACGAGTATATCCAACTTCCAACACTCCTTCTTTATACGAAAACTCAGTAAACACACAAAAAGAGTCCTCTTCCTTTCCGTCTTCCTTTCGCGTCCTGCGTCATATATAAACATACATTGATTAAATTCATATAATACATACGAAACGCAGAATATATGTAACATAAAACGGGAATATGAACGACTCATAAACATTTTTATAAATATTTATAGATTTTTTCGGTAATACATAATGTTCGATTAAAGTCACTTCGAACGAGAAGTAGGCATCTAGTGGTAACGAGAAGAAGTCCTCACACAACCTTTACTACCTCTCTCCCCCTCCATCAGAAACTTACAATATCGAGGCATACACATACGAAGAGTCCTTGCACATACAGCTTTGGTCAAAATAATAGGATCAGAAAGGGTATTCAAAGACATTCCACATTCACAGAGTACGGTTAAGAAACGATTCTCTGAATTGAAAGTCCGATCGAAGATGGACTCAAGTTTTACTGATTATTTTTTCTAATTGAGCGAGTATTACGGTTGAATTTTTTGAGAGCAAGAACGTAACTGGCTATTTTGCTTAAGCAGAATCTATTCAAGTGTCGCCCGGGAAACCAAAATATGGCGTATGTGATACTTCTAATTCTAAAGGGTTTTTAAATAAGGACTGAAAGATGATGTATTGGAATGGAACGTCATCCTGTTGAAACCACATGTCGTCTGACTTACTTAATTAAGGCGGTTTGTTTTTAATCTTATCTAAATCTGTGAAAGTCCTCAAGCTGTGAGTGGTATGACTGATTTTTGCACTCATTGCAAAGCTCTTTGAAAAATGAATCATTTTTGAAACAATTGTATCTACAATCTATTAAATCAATACAAATATTATAATACAAAAACAAAGGCTTCGGTAATATAATATGTCCACTTCACTTTCGATACAGCCATTAATATTATTTTTATTTAGGAAGACATCCTTATCATTTAATACATTTTTAAGTAAAGCCTTTCAAAAGGAAAGAACACTGTACATATTTGAGGAGTGGTTTAATCAAAAATCACAAAATGAAAGAAAGCAGTGGTAAAAGTTATATTTGTCTGATTTTTAAAGATTTCAGGCGCTACATTCCGGGGCGGACCTGGGCTTGGGCCTGGGCCTGGGCCTCAACCAACCAACCAACAAACCTGCATGGGTGAAGACTCGAATCATCCTAAGACGCTCTCATCTTTCTTTGACAGGGTCCAGGCCCCCAGCGCCATTAATGAGAATCATCGTTGTCGGTGCTTATAGCGGTGCCTAGGTAGACAAAGTCCTCAACTACCTTGAATTTAAAGCTGTCCATGGTGTCCAAGACGTCGTTGTTCAATGTACATTTTTAATGACAGCATATACTTGGTCTTGCCCTCATTGACATCTAAACCCATCTTCTCGCTTCCGTCGCAATGCTCATAACCGCTTCACTGACATCACGCTTTGATCTTCCAATTATGTCAATATCATCTGCGTATTCGAGTAATTGGAAGATTGTGCCTCTAGTGTTGACGGTTGAGTTTTGCACAATTCTTTCCAGAACAATGTTGAAGAAGCCGCATGACAGTGCATCTTCTCACCTTGTCTAAAACCTTTTTTGACAGCAAATGCAAGATCTTTTCCAACCTTGATAGAGCAGCGTGCATTCTCCATCGTCATTCTGCACAAACGGATAAGTTCGACAGGGATGATAAAACTAAAAAATTGCTCGGCAGAGCTCTTCCCTAAAGATGCTGTCATACGTGGCATTAAAATCGATAAAGAGATGGTGGGTATCGATTTGAAGCTCCTGGTTTTTTTCCAAGATCTGCCGTAGTGTGAATATTTGGTCGATAGTAGACTTTTCTGGTCTGAAGCCACACTGATAAGGACCAATTAGGTTGTTGACGAATGGCTTCAGAAGTTCACATAATACGGCAGAGAGGATCTTATACGCAATGTTAAGGAGACTGATGCCTCTGTAGTTGGCGCAGTTTAGAGGGTCTCCTTTCTTATGTATCGGGCATACTATGCTGAGATTCCACTCATCGGGCATGCTTTCTTCCGGCCATATTTTGCAGATTAGTTGGTGCATGATCCGTACCAAGTCATCGCCTGCTGCTTTAAATAGTTCGGCAGCGATGCCGTCAGCTCCACTAGCTTTGTTTGACTTAAGTTTAGATATAGCTATCTTCACTTCGTCAAGGTCTAGTAGGTGGAATTGTTGATCTGACTCGCAGAGGTTGAGTGGTTCTATCTCCCTTACAGCAGAATTAGGTTCGTCATCGCCGTTATATAATTTGGAGAAGTGGTCTTTCCATATTCTCAACACAGAATGCGGTTCTATTACGACGTTCTTCTGATCATCTTTACAGGCTTCGGTTCGTGGCTTTTGCCCTTGGCAGATTTTTTTTACCTTTTGGTAAAATTTACGAACCTCATTCCTGTTGTGACATCTCTGTATCTCCTCGATCGCACGCTTCTCATGATCACTTCTTTCCATCTAGGAAGCCGGTGTTCCCTTCTTCTCTTCGGCTCTTAGAACTTGCGAACTAGAACTAGAACTTGGTCCTTCTGTGCAGCGTCAGTTTTTAAGCCTCTTGTTTCGCTGCGTGCGCTTGCTGGCATTCGTCGTCAAACCAAGGGTTTCGTTGAGGTGGTATGAAACCTAGCACTTCAGAGGCGGCATCGCTGATGGCTGCAAGGCAATGATGCCATTGGTTTTCAATGCTTAATGCAGGCAGCATAGTACTCAGTAAGAGGTAATTAGTGATTCGATCGGAAAAGGACATGGCAATCTCTTGCGATTGTAGCCGTCTTACGTCGAAACTTCTCACAGTACTTCCTCTATCTCCCGATTGTGCCACCAAAGAAGTCTTCTCTTTCTAGCTTGGCGTTAAAATCTTCTAAAACAATTTTAATTTCATAGCCAGGGCACTGTTCTTATGTCTTGTCCAAGAGCTCAAGGAATATGTCTTTGGTGTCTTCATCTTTCTTCTCTGTTGGGGCATGCGCACATATAAGGCTTCTGTTGGCGAATTCAGCCTTGATGCGGATTGTCGTGACGCGCTTGCTCAAACTTTTGAAACTCAAGACTTTTTGCCTGAGTCTAGTTTCAACAACAAGTCCACACCCAAATAGACGCTGTCTTTGTTCTCGGTAGCAGTCCCCGTAGTGTACATCGCAGTCTTTTAGTTTGCGTTTGCCCGGTCCATCCCATCGCAGTTCTTGGATGGCGGTAATAACTGCCTTGCAGCAGTTTAGGGCTTCCACTAATTGTTCGGCTGCACGTGGTCTGTTAAGGGACCTAACATTCCACGTACAGACCCGAGGGTCGTTGTCCTTATTTCGTTTGCGTGGGTTGTCAATAGTGAATCCGTCCGTATCTGTTTCTTGTTGGTGCTTGTCTAGGCCCATATACCCATATATGGGCCATTAGAAATTAGTGATCATCGTTATGTAGCGCTCCTGTTGGCAATGACCGCCTCAATAACGTCGTTTTCAATAACAGACGGACCAATTACGCCTCCAGCCCAAAATCCAAGCCAAACAGTAACTTTTTGAGGATCCATTATCACTGTCTTCTCAATTTTGGCCAAGGCTTGGACGTATGTAAAATTAATCTTCACGATGCCAGCCAAGTCAGAGGAGAAATAAATTTGTTTGTATCGCTTCAGAAAACCCAAATGTAGAAGTATGTGATGCTTTCACAAGATGTCGTTGGAGATAATTGCATACAGATAATTTCGAGATGTTCAGTTTTCTTGATGCAAGTGCCGTTCATTATAAGATTGCGAAAATATCTCCCTTCTGCTTATTGGCTATTTATTTAATGCTTTATAAAAAGTGTTATATTGATCGGATTTGGTTCAAATATTTGCCATTTTGTTCGATAATCTGTTTCTATCTAGATGGCAACTTCATAATACAAACATCACGTCCCCCACCTTATTTGTGAAGAACTCAGGCAGCCACTTTTCACAAGCCTCTTTGGGTTAAACTTTACAATCACTTGGCGCTATGTTTGAGCTATATGGTTGATGCGATAAAACCTACCATCGTAGCTCAAGACGAGTAATCAATGAAGCGTGTGGTCTGGTGTTGTCCTGGTGGAACACAACACTCTTCCTTTTGCCCAATTCTGGACGCTTCTAGTCGATAGCCTGCTTCAAGCAGCCTAGTTGTTCGCAGTAGAAGGTAGAATTAAAAGTCTGGCCATATAGGAGCAGCTCATAGTGGATGATTACCTTCCAATCCAACCAAACACACAGCAAAAACATTCCGTCAATCCCGCCTTGGCCACTGTTTTTGACGATTCACTGGCCTTCCACCACGATAGTTTTTGCTTTATATTGTCGTATGTAGTCCATTTTTCGTCGCCAGTCACCATCTACTTCAAAAATAGTTCGAGCTCGCTTTGTTTTAGCAACATTATCGCAGGTGTTGATTCGGTTAAGAAGGTTTTTTCGCGTCATGCAGCAGTTTGTATAAAGCCTTCTGCTAATGGGTTTAAATGGTTTGGTGACTAACTTCCATCTCCTGCTGGTCTAACTCCATGTTTCCTAATGATTTGATCGGTATTCGTCATCACCGGTCTTCCGCCGCCAGCCGGTTGGCTTCTCCATGGTGTCGTTTTCACCTGAATCGTCGAAACCATTCCTCTGGGGTTCGAAGTGATAGTACCATCCCCCAAAACATAATTAATCTCGCCAGTATTTCGGCGTTAGTAAACTCCATATTTACAAGGTTATAACGGTTGAACGCAATATTCAAACTACTCATGCATAGTTTCGTTTTGTAGGTTATGTCAAAAGCTTTAAAATGATGTATAGTATTGCCAGATACGAGCTCTGTAGCGCTTTGTACATAGCTGCGAAATTCAAAAGACAAACAGTCGGAAGGGTATATTTCCCAACCTTTATTATTATAAGCTTGTAAATATAATTTTTATAGTCCATAATGTTGCTTATTGGCAGAAGCCTCTCAAGTTTCTCTAGTTTTGGCTTCGTTGTTTCAATTTGTGTTCATTTGTGATAGGTCGTCACTCCATCTTTTATTAAAGCGTCCTATTAGTCTCTTGTTCTCTGGTCTGCATTCCCAGCTTTCATTCCGGTTCTATTGGCAATATCTCCATTTCGTACCCATTGACTTGGTCGTATATTCAGAATTTTTCTTTCCATTTTGGTACGACACATCCTTAGCTGGTGAAATCTTTATGCAGTGAAGCTCATCGTTTGCAGTCCGTAGGTAAGGATTGGTAGAAGATCAGAATCGAAGATATATTTCACTGGCCTACACTTTGGTCCGATTGTTAAACATGTTTAAGGCTCCAGAATTGTTTCCTATTTGTGATGCGCTTGTTGATGTCTTTATTTCCTCAAATGTTTGTGATATTCTAATCTCTAAGTTTTTTCTTCGTCCAACGGTATATCGTCTTTTGTGTGATTTTTCATACCTTTAGTTTTCGATTTGTTTATTTGAAGTCCATAATTTGTACACAAGGCCGTAAGCGTCTCAATGTCTTGAATGCGTTGGGCCTTCTGTGCCATGCCGTTTTGTATACCTATTGCTTAGCTTTATGCGGTTCCCGGTATTTGGCGTCAAACCAAGGGTTTCGTTGAGGTGGCCGTGTAAAACCTTGTACTTCAGAGGAGGCATCTCTGATGGCTGCAAGGCAATGATGCCATTGGTTTTCAATGCTTAATAGAGGCAGTATAGGACTTCTTAAGAGGTTATTAGAGACTCGTTTGGAAAAAGGCATGGCAGTTTCTTGCGATTGAAGCCATCTTCGTCAAATCTTCTCACAGTACTTCCTTGTTTTGACTTGGATCGGTATAGCCTTAATTTGGCTACAACGAGGTAGTGGGTTTGTCGATGGCAATGTGGTCAATCTGGTTGACAGTTGATTGATGAGGAGACTTGCATGTCCCCTTGAGGATATCAAGAAGTGTGAACTGCGTATAAGCAACCATCATCAGCTTGAATATGTTGTCGGAGCTGGTGTCGTGCAGGCTGTATCTCCCGATTGTGCCACCAAAGATGTCTTCTCTTCCAAGCTTGGCGTTTGAATCTCCTAAGACAATTTTAATGTCATAGCCAGGGCACTGCTCATATGTCTCGTCCAAGAGCTCGTTGAATATGGCTTTGGTGTCTTCATCTTTCTTCTCTGTTGGGGCATGCGCGCATATTAGGCTATTGTTGGCGAATTTAGCCTTGATGCGGATTGTCGTGATGCGCTCGCTCAAATGGTTCAAACTCAATACTTTTAGCCTGTGTCTAGTTCCAACAACAAATCCACACCTAAATAGGCGATATTTCTGTTCTCGGTTGCAGTTGCCGAAGAAATCGCAGTCTTTTAGTTTCCTATTGACCGTTTCTTGTTGGTAGCCGAGGCTGGTTGGTGCTTCACAACTAGTATATTTGTACGTGCTTAGGAATTTACATAGACGGCACAACCTTCAACCTCAAAAAGCCAGATCTTTAGTATAACTCCAAGGACGGGGAGCCGGATAAACTGCTCCTTATAGGCCTGCAATCCACATGAGTCGAAAAAGCCCTGTAAGGTGTACACTACGTAGTGCAACCTTACGGGAACTGTAGATGCCACAGTTGATTCCATCTCGGGAATTCCTCCGATGCCGTCTGGATAAGGAGAGGTGCCTAAGGGGGAAACACCTCTTCCCTCCTCTCCCTCCCCAACAACTTTGCACTGGGGCAAGAACCCAGTCTCCAGTTGAGGTACTCGATGTTCACCGCTGGGAGGTGAGAGTAAGAGTTTATAGACGGAGTTGGATTTTGAAAAAACAGTGTGGACGCTTGTGTCCTCTTGAATGTACAAGGCAATAAATATTTCCTTTAATTGGCTTGCTGATGAGAATCCTTCCTTTAATCCAACTTATTCTCTTGGTTGTTTGTTATTAAAGTCTTCGTTGATGGTCATGTAAATCGTTTATTAGAAGAGCTTGTAAACTGTCGAAATGTTACTTATGGGTCCACAATTATTCATACTGTCCTTTTTTTTAATTATATTTGTTCTTTCGTTGTTTCTTTCCATTTTTCAGGGATTTGTTTATTATATTATTATATTATTGAAAAGGGAGTTTTTCCCATATGCTAACGTTTTTGATGATATTGCGTCATTTCCGGTGCATTTTTGTTTCTTCAGATCTTCTTCAGCGAAACAAGTAAGTGGATTAGAACTTACAGACTTCGAAAACATGAAAAAAAATTGTAGGAGACAGGACAGTGTCCTGTGGTACCCCAACATTTATTTTGTTGTTTTAAGACGTAAACCTATCCAATACATTGACGAAACTTTTTTAAACAACTATGCACTGAATATGGAACACATCCTTAATGTACACATTATTCATAATATGACCTTTAATCTTGCTTAAGTGAAACAAAAAATAACATTTAAATAAAAAAGTTTGAAATGTTCCTATTATGTTGGCCATAGCTGTAGGTAGCTATACCAAATGACTATGTATTTTTCCTTCATACAAATACAAATCCAACGCCGCCGTCGTCGTCGTCGTATATCGTCCCCATCTGACAAGGGATCCTGCCTGACAGACGGAAATTGATGCCCGTACTTTTCAGAGTGTTAATGTGTTAAGCTAATAAAAACCATTGGAATCATAATAAAGCGTTCGAACGATTTTTCCAAATAAATCTATGTTTTGTCCTCAACATGGCGCGTTGCCCATCAAAAGCATATTAAATTGGATTAACTTCTTTCTTCGTCCTTCTTTCTTCGTCCTTTATCCTTCGTCCTCGTTAGGAGATATTTTCTTTTACTTTGTGTGATAGTGTGTGTATTTGGTGTACGATAAAGATGATGATGATGATATCATTGTGTTTATGTTGTGGTCAAAAGTTCATTTGATTCGTTTTTCTTAAGTTTCTTCTTTTTATTCTGTTGCTATGGATAATGATTACACTTGTTGTTGAATGTGTCATCAAGGGAAGAGGGATATGTATTTGTGTAAGTGTATGAGTGTATGTTTTATCTTTAAGATAGAAATATCATTTCATTACTTTTGTATTTTAACGATGAATTTATTTTCGTTGCGAAAATCAATAATATTCTTTTAAAGGTCAAATAAATGAATGAGAGTTGAGTGCATAATAAACAGGAGTATAAGCTGCAATTTATGAATGTAATTAAAAGCTATATCTGACGGATTCAATCGAATCACCTTGTTATGGAACATATTTATCGTTTCATTATTTTTTCTACATAAATATTTTTACCCTGGATACAGAGCTCATATTAATGTTAGAATTCCTTATTAAATATATATTTTCAAGTCTACACTTTAAAATCTGTTGGTTTTTAAAATTTTGTTTTGATTCTTAATTACTATATTCTAAATTAGAGTTTTGTCGCCTCATGGATAACTGCTGTTACTTTGAAACTGAGTAGAATTTTGATAACTGGGAATGTTATCCAGGAGGTTGTAAGGAACAGGAACTGTGAAAAAGCTAGTACACAAACATTTTTCAATGCTTAACATTTAAGAAAAAAGTAAAATTGAGATGATAGTTTGCTTTGATTTGAGTTTGAACGAATGCAAATTCTTGTGCATTTATTTTCAATATTAGAAAATGACAAAATTGAAAATTCTGAGTTTCCAACAAAAGGTGTTCTTCTACCTTTTGAGTTAAAAAATTAAAGCAGCCATTTAATCATTTAAAATTAAAATGTCAATTCTTATGCAAACAATTTTTTTTATTTTGACATTTTTTAGTTTGAAAGTATTTTTTTCGAAAACAATTTTTTTAAAGAGTAGATTTGAAAACACAATGAAAGCACAGGGGCCCTACAATGTAACTCGATTCTTCTTTTGATTCTATTCGAGACTCATTTCCGATTCTACTTTCAAATCGCATGAAAGTAGAAACGGATGCCGGTTATACCAACTTGTTTTCAAAAAAAATGTTACTTTCGAACGAGTTATTTTGTTAAGAACTATCATTGTTTTGTTAAAAACTATCCGTCTTTCTAAAGACGGATTTATTTTTTTAACACCATATCATCCGACATGACTACTCCCAGAAGACAAAATGCTGTTCCGATTATCATGAAATTGTCAGCAGCGTTGAATTTCAATTTTTTTGGCAACATGAACGCTGAAATTGCACAGCAAACCATGTCAAAAATATTTGCCAATGTTTTGACTTCAATCGACAGTCATGTGCCCGCTGATGATGAATTTTGAAATGAAAGAGAAACGAAAGTCCAAACGCTATTTTTGGCAAAAAAACCGGTGTAATTGGGTAGGAAAATGGAACTCATATTCAACATTTTACTTAAACTTTGACAACAAATTTCGTTAGCAAACATATTTGAGGTAGAGTGATTATTTTCGATTTTGACTTGTTTTGAATTCTACTTTCGAGTTACGCATTTCCTCGTTTATTCTAAAGTTTATAGGAATATATTTGGCTCTACTAGAACTATTCGATTCTCGTTGGTTCGAAAGTAGTCAACTAGATAAATACTACCAATTTTTCGAATTCCCAGCAATTTCGTTGTAGAATCGAGTTATAAAGTAAGGCCCCAGAGTTCTGGGTTTCAGAAAAGGTAAAACGCTTTTTAGTAAGTATTAAAGTTTTTGAATAGTTTTGTTTGCATTTTCAATACTTTTATTTAAAATGCGTCAAAATACAGTTTTCGGGCTTGTATTCAATCAAGCTAATATATAATATAGAAAAGTGTTCTAATATGATATCAGTTAGTTAAGTTAGCCCCCCTTTTTAATTTTCAAGTTTTTTTCTCACGTTGTTCCGCATTGTTTTTTTTTTATTGAAAAATATCCAAAAATGAGGTTTTTAGACCCGAAAAACTGATTTTAACCTAGCCCCTTTCAAGTCAAATCATATTTCCTCCAGTTCGTGTCAAAATTTCATCCAAATTTCATCGTACCCCCTCAATCGATAAATAAAAGACCTAAACTTTTGTATAAATTAATTTCAAAACGAACAAAACGTATTGAATAAAAAGGATTTTTTTAATGAAGCTTACTTAAAAAAAAACAGAGTTTTACTGAAATACTGGCAATTTATAAGGTTTAATTTTTTATTAACAGTCGCACACTATTACACACTATTATTATAGAGCTTGTTGATCATTTTAAAGTTTTCTCATAAACCATATTTTTGTTTTGTTTTGTGCTGCGTAAATAAACAAAGAGACGGTTTTCCGACGTACTGGATATTGTGAGCGTTTAAAATCGAAGGGTAAATCCGTTGGAATCAAGTATTCGCGGGATCAACACAATATCCTCTCCTTTGTATTTTTCTTTTATGATTGCTGCCTCAATGACGTTATTCATCAGCTTTTTTACAGTCAGTCTTGTTCCATTGCATACCAACTGTCCTGGAAGAAAATTCTGAATGGTCGCATTGAAATCTTTGACATCTTTATTTTTGCGCTGCCAATATTGCTCGCTTACCATGCCAATTATGGTTATTCAACACGCTGTATAAGCTCCTCTTTTGAATCAGTGATGTGACAGAAATCTGTGGGACACTGGTCGAGGTGTCCATTGCATTTTTATTATTTCCAATATCTAACAACTGCTTCGCAAACATATTTGCAGTTTCATCATGTTACAAAAATTCTCGCATGTTAGATTTCAATTGGAGTGTCTTTAGGTACTGCCACAAAAACGATGATTTTAGGCATGCATTTAGTTCATCAGCAATAGTTGATAGGGGAATAACTGAAAGAGTCTGACGAAAATCACCTGACAACAGAATCATGGCCCACCAAAAATGTTTTGGTTGTCCCGAAGATCTTACAATGTTTTGTCTAGCGCCTCCAGTGACCTCTTATGGGCCATTGTGCATTTAGACCAAACAATTAATTTGCATACCTATAGAGTCTTGGCCATTGCGCTATTTTTGGCGGTGTTGCAAATTGGTTTTTCGTCTATTCCAGATTTAGCCAACGGTAGAGCAACAGCATGCGAAAACTATTTTCATAGATATGATAGAATTTGCACTTCATGCAGCGGTAATAAATTGCAAATTGACTCTTTGACATTAGAAAAACACATAAATTGCTAAGACAATGAGTGATTTTAATTTATTATGAACTTTTTTGAATAGCAATAAAGTTCAAATTGGGCTGTTTTTAGGGTTTACCCGGAAATTATTCGATTTGCTCTCGCCTTTTAAACCTTCTTTAGACCTCCATGAAAATGTCAAGACTAAAATAAGATAAATCCGTTCAGCCGTTCTCCATTTTTAGTGAGACTAACGAACAGCCCCCACCCCCATTCTTGAATTCAAAATTACAAAACTTATTCCGGGGCTCTTCTAATTTTGTTTAGAGATTCGTTTTTTAATATTCAATTTGTAAGAAACTTGTGTAAGAGGCTTCATCTATGACGATATGAAATATCACTGTAATTAATAATTACTTTGCTCAGAATAATCAAATTAAAGCTTATTTATTTTATTTTCACTGTTTCCATGTAATCAAAATAATATTTTTCATCAGTACCTAATAAAGAAGTTTTGTTCAAGTTAATACGTTTTGTTTCTTATTTTGATCAAGAAAAGCCCTGTAATAAATCAGAAGTGGGATAAAGTTCCTCATTTAATTGAATAGTGGTTGCATTTCTTACGATAAATTAAAGAAACTTTACTAACAAAAAAAATTGTTTGTCCTAAAATTTGATCCTAAAATTTTTCCAAACATGGATACAAATGCAATGGCTCGTGTTTTGAGTTTTTTGGAAAACGCTCCTGTGCAAATCCTTAAAGAGAAGCTTGTCCAGATGAATTTAAGCACACATGGTACCAAGACTTCACTTAAGGCCCGTTTAAATGAAGCCATTGATTCGCTTGAACCTGAGCAGATTGAAAATCTGTTCCCTGTTGTTGACCAGGAAAGTGAGACAAGTTGTGATGACGCACATGAGGACGAGAATGGCGTTGTGTCACAACGTCTTGAAAAACTACGTGAATTAGTCAAGAAAAAGGAAGAAATCGCTGCGTTGGAAAAACGTTTGGTTGAACTCAGCACTAACAGCCCTATTCGTGAGTTCCAGCACGTTAGTGCACATTCGTCACGTGATATCGAGGAGTCCTTACCATTATTTAGTGGCGACGATAATTACCCTATTAGTAAGTGGATTGAAAACGTCGAGGATGCTATGGTCACTTACCATCTGAGCGATTCAGAGGCGTTCATTTATTTCAAAAAACTTCTTAAAGGTACGGCCAAGTTATTTTTGCGGTCAAGAACGTTTCGTTCATGGAAAGATCTGAGAGCCGCTCTGATGTCCGAGTTTCACTACCATACAACCGCAACAGACGTCCATAACACATTGCGAAATCGAAAAAAACGTAGAGATGAAAATTACCAGCAATACGTTTTATCCATGCAGGAGATAGCTTCTTCCGCAGAGATTGATGAACAGGATGTGATTGCCTATATAATCAAGGGGATTCCTGATTCAATATTTAATAAGCAAATCATGCTTACTGCAAATACCATCGCTGATCTCAAGAACATTCTGCGCAAGTATGAAAAAATGAAATCCGAGTTGCAACCTATGAGTTCTGGTTACAACAGATCTGTACAACCTTCGAGAAGTGTGCCACGTGTTGATGCTGAGGTCAGGTGCTTTAACTGTGACGAAGAGGGTCACATATCAAGTAACTGTCCCAAAGCTTGCCGAGAAAAAGGTTCGTGTTTCCGATGCGGACAAAAGGGACATATTATCACCAATTGTCCACAAAAGTCTTCAATTCTCGTCGTCAAGAGAGGAAAATGTACAATGAAATCTCCAGTTTCAACATTGATGACCGATTTTCATGGAGTGCTGGAGTATGAAATTAAATCTGCGAATCGGGAAGCTGAAAGTTTTGGAGTTTGGATGAACATCATGACCGTTATAGATACTGGCAGTCCTATAAGTTTCATTCAACAACGGTACGTACCACCAATTTTGATGACGTCACTTGAACCATCACCTTGCAATTTCGTTGGAATTAACAGTTCCCAATTGGTAATTTTAGGTAATTTATCATGTAGTGTTAAATTTTATGATAACTATGTTAATTTTTGTCTATATGTTGTGAGTAACAAAACTATGAACGACCCAATCATATTAGGTCGAGATTTCTTACATAAAACAAATGTTAAGTTAGCGATTGGTGATTTAGATACTAAAATAGTTGAAAACGAAAGAGCTGATGTTAAAGAACAAGAACAATTTGAAAATGTTAAAAATTTAGAATGTGTAAAGGATTTGAATATTAGTTTTAAGCCTGATGATAAAAATTATGTTGAAAAAATGGAAAATCCTGATTGTGACGACATTATTTCAAAAATTGATTTATGCAATGCCCGCGACGAAATTGTTGAACCTGAAACGTTTGAGCATGCGCTTGCTGCATCGCAGCAAAAAGATACAACTATACAAAGATTAGTCGAGTTGCTTGAAAAAAGGGAGAGTTCCAGCTACGAACTTATAAATGGGTTAGTCTATCGAAAAATTAACAAAGAAATATTGTTTTATGTTCCAGCTTCGATGGAAAGGAATGTCATACAGACTCACCATGAAAATTTGTGTCACCTCGGGGTTGAGAAATGTTTTAATTTTTTAAAGAAAACATACTGGTTTCCCCAAATGAAAAACAAAATAAAGCAATATATAAGTAGTTGCTTAAAGTGTCTGCATTTCGCTTCACATTCTGGAAAAACAGAAGCAGTGTTGCACAATATTCCTAAAGGAGACAAGCCATTTGATACAGTTCACATCGACCATTACGGTCCATTACCTCCCTCAACTTCAAATAACAAAAAACATATACTTGTCGTAGTCGACGGATTTACAAAATATACGAAGCTTTACGCTGTTAAAACTACAACGACTAAAGAAGTTATTCAATGCCTTGAATCTTATTTTTCATACTATAGTAAGCCAACACGCATCATTTCAGATAGGGGTAGTTGCTTCACCTCAGGCGATTTTTTAGATTTCTGTAAAAAGTATAACATTCAACATATTAAGGTGGCCACTAGCTCACCTCAGTCCAACGGCCAGGTTGAACGAATAAACAGGTGCCTTACCCCTATGCTGTCGAAAGAAAGTGAAATGGATGCAGGTAGTTGGATGTTACATCTCAAAAAGGTTGAGTTTGCTCTCAATAACACACAAAACAAGAGCACAGGTGCTTGCCCTAGTGTACTCCTTTTTGGTGTTTGTCAAAAGGGCGAAGTTATGGACAACTTAAAAGAATATCTAGAAGAAAATATATTACAGAAAGAAACTAAAAATTTAGATGAGCTCCGAAAATTTGCAAACGAAAAAACTGTCAAAAGCCAAAACAAAAACAAAATTAATTTTGATAAAAATCATAAGCCACCTTTGAAATACAAAATCGGTGATTATGTCCTAATTAAAAACGTTGTAAATACTCCAGGAATAAACAAAAAATTGATAGCTAAATATAAAGGTCCCTATGAGGTTAAAAAAGTCTTGCCTAATAACCGTTATATTATAGAAGATATAGAAAATATCCAAATATCTCGCGTGCCGTATAAAGGGGTATGTTGCCCTGAGAACATGAAGCCTTATGTTCAAACATAATCTCTAATTTTGCATCAATCAATTTAATCGGATTTTTTTTTATTTCATCAATTTTATGTAAAAGTTTTTTTTTTAATGTTAAAACTTTGTCATAATGTTTTTTTTTTTTTTTTCAAATTGAACAGTAAAAACAAAACTGATATTTCATAACTTTAATTGTATTTATGTATGATGTACTCAATTTTGTTTAAGTCTTTAGATGTAAGATAATTAAAAAAAATAGTAATTTAAAAGGCAAATGTTATGTTGATGTAAATATTGTTGCATTTAATTGTAAATTGAGGACGATTTATAGTCAGGATGGCCGAACTGTAAGAGGCTTCATCTATGACGATATGAAATATCACTGTACTTAATAATTACTTTGCTCAGAGTAATCAAATTAAAGCTTATTTATTTTATTTTCACTGTTTCCATGTAATCAAAATAATATTTTTCATCAGTAATAAAGAAGTTTTGTTCAAGTTAATACGTTTTGTTTCTTATTTTGATCAAGAAAAGCCCTATACTTGGCTAGATTCAAGCTCTATCGACACAGAACTTTTCAGTCAAGAGTTCAAAGTTTAAAAAAATGATCTTCATGTTGGTAATGCAAAGGACCTTTTTCATTTGAACTCTCAATTTGACTGGTCTGCATAAGGACAATGGTAGAGACTTAGACTTATTTCATTTTAAACATTTATATTCCTCCAAAAATGTTAGAGTCTCTTTATAGCGAACTCTCCTTGACATTAGACTTTCTTATCAGTTTGTCCCATTTTTTTTTTAATTTACCACACATTGACTGGATTTCATCCGAAGGCGAATCATTTCTTAATCCTCTTTCTGTTCTTCACAATTAGAACTATCTTTTCGCGATAAAACCGAATTGACTCAAGTAATCATTTTACTGAACACAGTAATGCCTTTGATTGCTTATATAATTTTGATTTCAAAAGAGCTAATTTCAATGTTGTTGTCTGAATTGCTGACACGTTATTTTTTTTCTAATATTGACGAAGTAGTTTCAAATTTGTATAAGGTCCTTATTGTTTGGAAAATAATCTACCTTTTAAGAAATCAAGAAATACAACCTTTTACCACCCTTGATACACGAAAGAATTGCGTTTACTGCGTAAGAAAAGATATAGGGCATGAAAAACTTACTTTAAAACACTCTCTTCAATCAACTTTTCTTTTTATGTTAAACTCGAATTTAAGTCTCCTTGAATCAGATCCTATGAGGAACAAATTTTGAAATTGTCATTCAGAACCTTTAGTTGCTCAATCTGGTGTTCCCCTGGGAAGCCATCTCGGCCCTTTTCTGTTCATCCTGCTAATTAACGACGCACGTATTGTAATGTCTACGATCAAGTGAAGTTCTAATGTTGGCTGAGGACATGAAGATTTTTAAAATATTAAAGTGTGTAATAATAGACTTGCTACCTTTTAAAATGCCTGACGACAACTTTTACTTTTACCGAATTGGTAGTGTTGATGATTATTGTATGTATATCTCAAGGTCAATAGTACCTAAAGCAACCATTTTTAGGATCGATGTCTGTGTTTGCGGGTGCCCACACGTACGCTCGTATGGACTCATGCGTAAGACACACAACACAGACATATAAGACGAATAAGGCTTTGAAAATTAACGCATTATATATATACATATATTTTTTTTAAACAGAAAATTAAAATTTAAAACCCTGATCATTTTCATTAACAGAAGACATTTTTTAAAGTATAACAACCTTGAGTTGAAGGCAATTTGATAAAACAAATTTTAGAAAATGGGATATTAACTTTTTTCATAACTTTTTAAATTGAACTTATTTAAAAAAACACCAAAATTATGTATAAACTAACTTTTTGAACAATTTTTCATTTCAGATACTCACCAATGATGCATCCGGTATATTTAAAATTTCCTGTAGATGGCGTTCATGTATCTGATAACAGTGACATCTGCACGGAAACAACATGTCGAGTTGAACTGAGTTTGCTAAGCAAAAAGTCATCCGGTGTTTATAGATGTGAAGTATCAGAGGATGCACCACATTTTAAATTAACTACGAAATCTGCTAATATGACTGTTGCAGGTAAGCTTTTTAAAATTGACTTTAAGTTGGTAATACAATTGATTATATTGATGTGGGATCTTTAGAAAACCGATTCAACCGATTTACTGTCAGAAAATGGTCACATTACTTAATTTGAAATATAAATATAACCCGAAAACGAAAGCAAATTTCCAAAAAATCAGTGAAGTAGGTTTTTCTGAAAAAAAAAAAATGTTTTATCAAAAGTAATACTCTAAAAATGTTATAGTAATAAAAGCAGACAAGTTTAGTAGACTAACCAAATTGAAAAAATTTAGCAAGTTCAATATTGGATTTTTTAGCTTTGTGAATAACATTAAAATGAAGTATCCTCCAAATGCTGAGAACTGCCTTCCACTGAATCTGGAAGTACATTTCGAGTATAAACTTCAAGTGTTCGTGGATAGTTCGTTCTGACCGCTTTCGCATGTATGGTTTTGCCAAGACAAGCCCAAATTGTGCAAAAAGACGCTAGTTTTATTTTTTTCATTTTTAAATTGTTCCCAATGGAATAGAGAGCCATTGAATTGATATTGCCCGCCTGATCGAGCATTCCATACAAATATCTCAGAGGCCACCTACGAGCCTACCGAGAAACGGAGTGGTTATGAGCAAGTTGGTCAAACGTATCAACGCCGCCTCTTGTGTGGTTGTACAATTCGATAATCTCTGGTTTTCTTGTCTCCAAATCAACTTCCTTGTTTTTATCAAGCAAAGGTAAGAAGGATGGTGGCACTTTGACTTCATTTTTTTCGCAATTTTCCGACTAAATTATGCTGCGCTAGCATTGTTTGGACGAATTGCCTTCGGTTAAATTCCTTCCTGTACTATGAATGCTTTCATTTATATTTCGCACCGATGGAATATATATTTGAAAAGGATCATTGCCTCTGAATAATAAAATCTGCTCATCAATCGTACAATACTCATGAGGCGTATAATATTTCGAACAATTTGAATTAAATTGGTTCACAAGAACTTTATTGGGGCCAGTTTATCCAAGCGACATCTCGCTTCCCGGTCATCGAATCGGATGCAATTGATTAGAAACTCAAACCTGTTTAGCTCGATTATTGCCTGGAATATTGAAGAGAATTTTGTATTGCAAACATACCTGGTGTTCCTGTAACCCTGCTTATGTACTCTAGCAATGTAGAGTAGACCAATCACACTATGAATTTCTTCCACAGTTGTATCCACTATGATTCCGGAAGTTGGAAGTTCAGCAGTCGCTGAAGGAGAATCAGTTGTTGAAAAATTAGTTTGACGTTGATTGTTGATCACCATATTAGTATATCTAACTAATATGTGCTTCGAATATAACATAATCGAAAAGAGGATTAAATGCTTCAAGTTCTGATGTAACAAATTTAACTTCACTCTTAAAACTTGGCATTTATGAAACTATTCGTATGTTTATGTCCAACCATTTGATGATGAAGGCTCTGTCGTCCAAAAGAATCCTTTTCTTCCTAAAATAACTACCGAGTGATGCCTTTCTACTCTACGAGCTCTTTTACTATCTGTACCTGTGGCGTGATGAGCGGTGTGTAGGGCTGTCATGTCAAATGTTTAAGGTTAAATCCAGGTACCGCCTCTTGAGACGAATAAACATATTCTTCAAGATTCACCTTTGTCATAAAAAGTGCAATCTTAACTTAACCGTTTGAATTCGGTTTGAAAATGTTTGGTCCTCTCCATACACCTCACCTGTTGTAACTCGCTAGGCCTTCGTTCTCGAAGAACTGTTACTAACTTACATAGGTCCTCAGACCTGTTAAGTCCGTTGCGAACCCCTTAAGTGGCATAGGGCTTCTACTACGCCTACGGTTTCCGGAGAGGTGTTTCAGCTATAACTGTTGCCTAGTGTCGCTGATTCCACCTCGACTGTCCTGCGCCATGTGCTTCTCGGTCGCCCAGCTCTTCTTCCTTCTTATATTAGTGGATTCTAGTGCATTGCTTGGCCTTCAATGCAGTCGTTTCCTTTTCGAAGCGTATGTCCAATCCATTGCCACTTACTTTTGTATTATAGATTCCATAGGTTGAAGACCTGTCCTTCTATGAAGAACCTAATTTGTTACACGGTTTGGCCAGAAAATCCTTAGGATGATACGAAGACATCTATCAACGAAGGTTTGCAGCTTTCTTGTTGTTCCAGAAGCAATTTTCCAAGTGCTGTACCCATAAAGAAACACAGATTCGACATTTGTGCGCAACAGTCGTAGCTTTATTCTTAAGCTGATAGAGTTATTCCTCCAAATTTTTG
>NC_079147.1:98179040-98291529 GCF_945859685.1 Eupeodes corollae
TTTGTAGGTTTTGCACAGCAATGGCGAATATGGAACTACCCAGCGATTATCAATATCTACTCTCACACCATTTGACAGACGCAATTCATATGATTGACCACCATTGTCTACGTCGATAATATGGATAACCGTCCATATTGGTGATAGTATCAGTTTCACATGGTTTGGAAAACGTTTTGTACATTTTCCATTATCCATACATGGCGATATCATGTTTAGAGTGCCACATGGACCATGGATCATATTTGTAGTAACAATGTTAAACAATTCTGGATCAACATTCGGATCTGAAATTTCCGCTGAAATAATTTTGTCAATTTCTTCTGCGCGTATTTTATCCACCAACCAAATTAAAATATGCGCATGAGGTAAACCTTGCTTTTGCCATTCAAAATCCAACAACGCGTTTCCCCAAATACCGAGTATTGTGTAATCAAATTCATCAAAGATTTTAATTTTTGTTTAAAGTGACATCATGACGGTGTATCGATGTTTGACCTGGCAAAAGTAAACTTTTGATTTCATCC
Source organism: Eupeodes corollae (assembly GCF_945859685.1). NCBI lineage: Eukaryota > Metazoa > Arthropoda > Insecta > Diptera > Syrphidae > Eupeodes > Eupeodes corollae. The sequence goes on from NC_079147.1 coordinate 98,179,568, forward strand.
CAGTTTGGATTACACGTAAATGTGATAAAAATATCAGGTCGGCCGTATGCACGTACTCAAGTCATGGCATCTTGAATATATTCCTGCATATGACGCGGGCTACCAGTGTATGATGATGGGAAAAGATATGCGGTACCATTATTGTTGATGTCATTCGTTGCATCTACGTTGCCGATTACGGCGTCACGTAAATGAATTGCTTGATTAAATGTATGTATCGTAATCTCTCACTTTCGATAAAATCAACAACTACTAATAAATTAAAAATTAATTAAAAAAACATTGTCCAGCGGACAAAATTGTGAATCTAAACCATTCTCAGATTACCTTGAACACAAACAAAAAATTTCATCAAAATCGGTCCAGTCGTTTAAGAGAAGTTCAGTGACATACACACTCACAGAAGAATTATATGTATTAAGATATTTTTTTGAAAATGATATTAAGGAATTCGAAAACGCTTTGTGACTTCGAGTAGAATAATCTAGATTTTCCGTGACGTCAGGGGTTATTGAAGACCAAGTATTTGCAATAGCCGTTCTGAGTTATTTTTGATCTGTTATTCTAAATTTGCGAACCCTCTGTTCATCCCAGATGTTCTCTATTATATTGAGATCTTAAGACTGCGGTGGTGGAGTAAGCTGAATAGGGCACTAAACACTAGCCGCTCCTTTATAACCTTCGCCGTATGTTTGGGATAGTTGTCTTGGTGCAATATTCAGCTGGTTCCGAGCCCCAGTGCTTCAGCAGAGGCGTGCAAATTATTTTGTAAATTAAAAACGATCCAAATTCCCTTCAATAAAACTAGCCTCCCTACACCAGAAGCCCCCAAAGCATCACATGTCCTCGTCTGAGCTTCACTGTAGCAAGATTTTAAACTTTTTAGCTTTTTTCCAAAAATTGTGCTCTTCCGAAATGTACCGATTCGCGAATTCTAGGCCATTTGATTGACGTTACTGCGATTAATTGTTTTTTCTTTGCACATTACATTAAAATCTACAGATTTCAAAACTCTTCGCATAGCTTCTGGGTTAACTTTTTTCCTCCGCCAATTGAGGTGCACTTATTCGAGAAATATGGGTAACTATCCGTATATCAGGATCCTTAACTGGTCACTATTCTTCCTCCATAGTGACATTGACGCCAGCGCTGATATAATCACAAGTTTAATTTGAAAGCATCAAACCTAAGGAAAACGCATGGTTTGATGTTAGCTGTAAAGATGTTATTAGGGTCAAAGAAGTAAGTTTCCGTTGCTATAAAGCCAACCCTTCTGACGAAAGCCGCAAAAATACAAACAAGCCAAGAAGGCATGTAACCCCCATATTCGACGGACCCAATTTTTACATGACCAAAAATTACGTCAAAAAATACTGCAATGTCCCAAAGGCAGTAAAAAGGTTTTGTCATTTGTAAGAAACATGAGGAGTTCTTCCTCTTCGTGCGTCGGTTCCTACGCTTGTTGTCAATAACACTTCACTTGTTAGCTCTTTAGATAAAGCTAATCTCTTTGCTAGGCAGTCCGTCGCCAATTCTACCCTGCCAGTGAGTGTTATGACTCGGCCTGTACTTGAGCGAGTATGTGATTCTATGGGACCAATCTTTTTTTGCACTTGTAATATGGCAAGAGTCCTAAAAGATCTTAACATACGTAAATCCGCTGGTCCGGATGATATCTGTCTTTTTCATCTGTCCTACTATTCAGGTCTCGTTCCGAGAGGATGGAAAACTGCATTTTTTCAGCCCATCCCCAATAAAGGTGAATCTTCCTCATCATCTAATAACAGACCCATTGCACCTGTGTTCCTTCTTTCCCAGGCCATGTAAACGCTGATTAATTATCAGCTCAAGCAATATCTTGAAGATCGAAAGCTACTCAATGACCGTCAATACGTCAGTTTAGCAAATCTTTACATCGCTTGGGAGAAAGTAAGATTATTGCACTTGATATTTCAAAAGCATTTAATAGGGTTTGGCATCAGGCTCTTTTATCGAAAATGCGTGCTTTTAGTTTTCAAAAGTCGCTACTTCATTGGATTAGAAATTACCTTTAGGATCGTTCAATACAAGTAGTTTCCTTAGGATGGATTCAAGTCTGAAAACCAAAAAAAAAATCCTAGTGCGCACCAGGACTATGTTTTATCTCTTAGTACTCTTAGCTTTTCAGGCTCCCATCCCTCTTCTTCGGATGTGGATTTGCAACGACAAAATATGATAAGCTCATTAAATTCCGACCTAAACAGCATTGTTCAATGGGGGTTAAACAAGCTTCGAAACCCCAATGCTGTCTTGTATTGTTAAAGCAATATATAACCTCATTGCCATTATCCGTGGATGTCACTTGCATCAATGAGACTGAACACCTCGATATTTTTGGTATGTGTTTTACCAACCACCTCTTTTGGAACGATTACAAACGCGATGCAGATAAAAATGCGGCAAAGTGCTTGGGTTTCCTTAGGCGATGCAAGAAAAATGTTATCTACAGCATTCAGCCCCTTAAACAGTTCAATTATAATACTCGCCCTTCTAGGAATGCTCATCAGGATACCCTCGTGTCAAACTTCGGCCGTACTATCAAATACAGAGCTTCGTTCTTTAGCGGTACTACGTGAATGTGGAATACCTTACCACACTCTGTTTTTCTTAGTCATTGCAATATTCAAGAATTCAAAATCAATGTGCAGCGACATCTCCTTTCAAACCCTCTTCTTTTCCTAGTGCTCACACTGTGTCTGCATAATAAGGGTAGTAATATCCCCTAAAGGAAAAAGCTTCGGATATCGCAAGTATCTTATTTGTTCCGATGACCAGAACGGGGCTTAGTTGGTTCACACATGTGGGGTTCAAGCTCCTTCTGTCTATAGGGGTTCTTTATTTTACTTAAATAAAACACTAATTTATATTTCATGAAATAGATTGTACTTTAATTAATAACTTTAAACAGAGCAAAAACTTCGAAGCGTCTTATCCTCTTGACGGATGGATTGCAAATGCGTGACGACTCTTTGTGTTCTCTCCTGCTGACAGAAATAGAAGGGACGCTAGTTCTCTTTTGTTATGTCTGTCCGTTTATTAAGTGGTCGGTTCTGTCTCGTTCACCTGTTGGAGTAGGGTGATGTATCGAGGTTTGGCCAATCCCACATACACGTACTCTTTCATTGTAATTTTGTATTAGTTTGCACAGTTGAGGGACTCTCACCCACGATTTACCCAATAGCAACATTACTTTCTCCTTTATTTCTATGCTTTATTATTATATTTTTTGTTTCAAATGATGTTTCAGTCCCTTTTTTCAATTATCAACAATATTATTCAAATAAGTCTTTCGGATTTCCTTTTAAATAAACACCTAAAATACCCAACAAATGTAACAGAACTCCAACCATTGATTTATTTTACTAAAAACCAAACAATTTGATGCAATCTGACTTTTCCATAGAAACTTCTATCTACCCATTTAGCCGAACTGTTACGATATAAATGCTCCTTATACCGTATCGATTCGGTTTCCAAGTATTTCAAGAACTGGTCTACAAAAACTAGTTCAAATATCCTCTCTGGGAAAGGAAAATGCGTGCAGCTTCAGGTTTTTAAACTTTTCTTCTAAGAAATTTGAAAAATACTCAAAAACCAGAGGAGCCCTTTACCATCAGAACGCATTCCCAATCAATAGCATTTCTGATCTTTTTCCTGCAAATATCAGTTCTTAAATCGACCAGCCTGCTTCCATATTTTGTTTTCATCTAAAAAACATAAACATTTTATCAACTGTACATATTTATGTGATGTACTGTTATGTATATCACTTAAACCCAAACCTCTCACATGCTTTGTAAGCTGCAATTAGTAAGTTTCATTGACATATTCCATCCATGTTCTATTGCAATAACAAGGACTTCAATATCCGAACCGAAGCACAAGCAAAGCGAACCGAAGAACCTCGGCTGACCAATTTTATAAAACTAATATAAATTGACATGACATCAGACGTCACTGTGTCAACACTAAAACCTTGAACACACGTTCCCATCATCAGGTCCTAATGTACAACTATGTCCTTTTTGAATATAGATACAAGGATATACACAGATAGATATGTACGAGTATATGCACACAATTTGCCATTGAGTTGGCTTGGTTCGTTCGTTTCTGGGAAAATGCATTTCCTGAGTTGTCACCGTGTGTTATAAATTTCGCCTGGTGTTTCTCTCTGAGACTTCCACACTATAAAATCACAGGTTAAACATATGTTCAACACATCTATCGACACATTTTCGAAGCCATCCCATTCGATGTCAACTGAATTTTAATGAAATACCAAAGCAAACAAATCTAGAACATCCTCTCCTGTTCATTTATTAACTGACCCATGAACATCAGCGGCGGCAGCAGCGGCGGCGGAGTGCATGTGGATCATCCGCCCAGCTATACGTAGTACTGCATCATCAACTGCAAATGCAGCTCTTAGGCACTGAGTCCTTTGCCAGTGCAGCCATATAGCACTTGGTTTTGGTACTGAACGGTCCTGTTAAAATGTCAAAAAAAGGACGAAAGTAAAATAGCAAAAAAGGGACAGAAAAAAATAAACGAAAAATACATAATCGGGCAAGATAACTATAGACAACGACACTACATGTCCTGCCATTTGGACACAAGGATAGCTATACACTGCTCTGCTAGGATCACATCGCATCGAACACACCCACGACTATACGAGTATTTATGTACCTATTTCTAGACATAGAGATAGATGGATACCTTCTGTTGGTATAAATCACGGACTCGAAACGCTAGAAAATGGTTGGAAAATTTCATTGAATTGACAGGGCTATGCTTTCGACACGTCACAACCTTAAAACAGAAACAGGATGAGTGTCTGTTCGTCAGCTAAAATGTGAAATGTTAGAAACTGATGAAATTTCAATACCTAACGAACGACGACGATGACGACGACGCACGGAAACAGGGACGTATTTATCAATTTTATAAAACTTAGAGACCTAAGGGGATCAGTTATATATTGAACACCACCATAATATAGTAATTGAAGTTAAGATGTCTCTATTTCTTTATATAGGGTGTTCTTTTTTAGGTGCATTACTAATTAGATAATGGTAAGTTCACTTCGTCCGAAGAATTGTGTTTAGTGATGTATATTATTCCGTCTTGGGTCTCAAAATGTATCGAGTAAATGGTGGTTAAATTTTAAGGGCCGATTATGATTATGAATAAAACACAAATAATTTAGAAAACTATTGTCATTTTTTGTATTATGATAACATTAATATAGTAATATTATGTATGAAACACAATATTTATTTATTCATCAGTATGAAATTTAAAAATCTACAATTAGACTCCTAGATAAATATTGACATGTTTACAATTTATTAAATAAACTTGAAGCATAATTAACATTGAAAATATATACAAACATAATATAAATACAAATTGAAATGAAAATACTGTAATAGTTTATTTTTCAAAGAAGATCTACTTAAGTGTCCATCTTCTCGAAACAAACAAAGTATTCGAAGTTGACGCGATGGAGCATACAAATTTATTAAAGACAACAATAAAGGGAACTTGAAGTTGGCATCTAGTTTTGTATGATCCGGCAAACATACGCTAAATCTAGTACAGGGCCATGTGCAACAACGCGCTTGAAGGATGATAAGACGGTCTTGAAGGAGACGAATCTGGAGGATGCCTATGAAAGCAGTAGAAGGGACCATGTCCCCGAATGCAGCTCTAACATAACTCCTTCACCTTTGTCAAGCAACAGTGTCATGGACGTTACTTCATTAAGTACTAGGACGACAAAAACGGTAATCGAGAAAAAGACCACCAAAACTCTCACCGAAGACAGAATACTTCAGAGGAGAATACGAAACACTAAGCGGACAATTCGACGCCTATCCAACAAAGATCCGAACTCCTTAACGGCAAGGGATAAGATAGTGCTCGAAAACGCTACACGCAACTTTAAGACACTGACAGCAACGAATACAAGCAAAAATATAGGGACTAAGAACCTGATGAAGGAGAAGGAGATGGTGAGCCATGTGCCTCTTTTGGACCCTGATTCATTGGCAAAAACTTCTAAGAGAACAAGGTAGCATGACACACTTCCGGCCGCGAAAAGATCACCTTTGCAGAAAAGAAAATAGACGTTGGCTACAGAAGAGACGTTGGAGGTGCGCAAATTTGCCATTGCAGTCACTCTCAGAAGACCAATGGCAATTATTGAAAATAAGAATCCTGGATTAAGTTATCGTTAATAGCAGGCCACCACCACTCTTTGTGAACCTCAGAACCATCCATAGGTTCAAAGTTCTGACGTGTGCTGTGAAACTAAAAAGGAAGGGACTCCCACCACTGATCCTGACATCGTGCTATATGCCGCATGACGGACCAGAAGGGCATTCCGCTAACATCACAAGCCAGCTTGTAGAGAAAGCTGCCCTTGAGAGATTGGACGTGGTACTATGCTGTGATACAAACTCACATCACACCAAATGGGGTAGTACCGAACAACAGCAGAAGTGAGTCTCTTTTTGAATTTTGAATTTATACTAGACCATAATCTTTAAGTAGCAAACAGGGGTAACTAACCCACTTTTGTAACTAAAAATAGAAAAGAAGTGCTTGACGCTACCCTAACCAATAACTCAAGCACAATTATAGTAATAGATCAATGTAATGTTCTTAAAGAGGAATCATTCTCAGACCATAAACTAATAGGCTTCTTGATACAAATGAAGAAGCAAAGTCAAAACCCTTTAGGAATTTCAGGTAACAAACTGGAATAAATTCTGTAGGGAAGTAGGACAGGGGATTCAAAACCTGACACACTTCTAATTCAAGAACCCCCCGACATAGATATTGCGTCAGGAAAATTCAGAGTTGTTCTGAATCACACTTTAGAAAAAAGTTGTCACATCAATCATATGGGAAAAGGTAGGAAAAAATCACCCTAGTGGACCACTGAAATAGGCAACTTAAGATTGGGAACATTATAAGACCAGTCAACGTATTTTTAAGGTCGAAACACAACAAGCAAAACGTAGCTCATGGATGGCCTTCTTCGACGAAAAAAAAAGTTCAAATGTATCAGCAAGTCTCAGGAAAATTCTGACCAAGGATTCAGTCACACAACTTTAGACTCTGCTGGGTCCCAGGGCACAGCGATATACTAGGCAACGAGAAAGCCGATGAATTAGATTAGGGTCAATGCTTGACTTAAGCCAAGCTCAACTAGTGAGCACTCCTACTTGTTATTTAAAACAGGAAATCTCAAAAAGAATAACTATCAAAGCCGATGAAAGGTGGAACCTTCTTGACACCTGCGGCAATACAAGAAAGATCTGGCCTTTTTTTAACAAACAAAGAATGGAAAGAATTATGCAGCTACACAAGGGATCACTTCGATGTTTTGAGAGCTTAATCACCGGACATAATCTGTTAGGTTATCATATGAAAAAAATTAAGAATCAGTTCAAATGATCTATGCAGAGGATGCGGTGACGAGGAAGTGCAAGAAGACACTCCGGATTTTCTGTGTCACTGTCCCATCAAAGGAAGAAACTGCTTGGCAACTATTTCTTCAGGGATTTAGAAGAACTCCCTAGTACGAACATTCTGAACTTCGTCAAAGCATCTAAATGGCTTGACTAACTGAACACTTAGGTTTTTCAGCTTGAGTAGAAATACTCACGGTTATCACAATGAATCTGTTTGGTCTTGCATATAAGGTAAAAACCGATTTGAGATTAAAAAGGTCTTTAAAGACTATGCTATTGTGTTGGATAAAACCGAGCATGGAATTTGCTTTGGTTACACTAAATTCAATATGCTTAAGGAAGTTAAGCATAGGGTCAAAAACTACACCAAGATCTTTCTTCTCCTAATGTTTCTAGAACTTGATTCTCAATTTTGTATTTAAAGATGATTTCAGAAAAGTTGCCATTTAAATATAATTGGTTTTTCGTGCACTATTGGGATATTTTCGAAATATCGTCTACGTCTTTTAAGAGATGACAGTCATTAATAGATTTCATGCAACGAAAAAACTAGGTAAATCATTTATAAAAATTACCAGATGAAACCAATATTGGTTTTGAGAGAACTTCGTCAATGCAAACAAATTGAACTCGACCCTTAAGATAAGATTCCAACCATTTCAAAAACTTAGAATGAAATCCAAAGTTTTTTAATTTCTTAATTAAAATTGAGTGATTTACTCTATCCAACGCCTTTAAAAAATCTGTATAAATTACATAAACTTGATGTCCTTCTTCGAGATTATTCAAAACGCAATTGGATAAAATAGAAAAATTAGCTGTTGTTGATCTTCCTGCAGTGGAACCATGTTGTAGCGGTGAAATGTGTTCCTTAACTAAGAATGTTAGTTTTTCATATATCAATTTCTCGAAAAGTTTTGGAATACACGACAATTTACAAATCGGACGCTATTTCGATATTTGCTCTTTAGACCCTGATTTGTGAGCAGGGTTTAAAAATGATTGAAGAAATTCGCCGTTCTTTAAAGAGCTATTAAAAATTAGGAAAAGCGGTTCAACTAGAGAAGCAGAACATTTTTTAAGAACAATAGGTGGAAATTCGTCTGGACTGTCCTCATTTAAACTTAAGAGACCATCTTTAATTTCAGAAATATGTATTTCTACACAACCAATATCTGTATAATATTCAAAAGACAAATGTTCGGCTGTCCATGCTCGAATTACATTCGAATTAGCTTAACTAGATTCAAAATAGTGTGCAAAGGAATCATAAATAAATGATGCATTTGAAAATGTTGACCCAAGGTAATTCATACACCTGGGAGTATCAATCGAATTTTTTTTTACTCTTGGTGTAGGACCAGAATGACTTACTATTTTTTTTTAGGTTAGATTCAATTGATAAAATATAATTTTAAAATAACAATTTGTAAAGAACACCGAATTCTCGTTCCAATTGGATGCAAATATTTTGTAGTTCATCTCTAGTTATTATTTATTATTATAAAAGTGGCTAAGGAACTTGAGTCATTGTCTCTTTCCGCAGGATTAGCATTTTGTTCTGCTGTTTTGCTGAATTATTTGAGAACGCTGATTTAGGGGCACTTGGATCATTTCTAATTTCTCTAATACTCAGAGAAAGATCGTGAAAATTATTGATGAAGGTAGAGAGGATTATTTTCACACAAGAATTGCATTTTTAGAATAAATTACGATTGGTTAATGATTTATGAATTTCATCGGACAGATCAATACAATTTTTGTGACAATGATGACAGCAGAAAAACCCGCACTCCACTGATTCGGAACTTTTAGATCTTTTTATAGCAAAATTGCAGTTAGCACAAATCTAAGACATTTTGGAAATCAATCTAAAACCGTCTCAGAGAGAAGTTAGTCGAAGACTGTATTGGCCAAATAGTCGCCGCAAACTCAGGGGCACATCTCTATCCAATGGTCAAAATTTTCAATGACACTGAGGCATGATTGCAGTTCTATGCTGCTAATGTGATGAATTATATCATTTTTTAGCTTTTGAATTGTTGTTGGCTTATCTTTCAAGTAAACCCAGAGAATGAAGTCCAAAGGTGTCAAATCACTTGATCTTGAAGGCCAATTGACATCACTACCATGTGAGATAACTCGGGCATTGAATCTGTTGCGCCGAAGAGATATTGTTCCATTAGCTGTGTTGCAAGTGTCGCGCGCCGTCCTGATGAAACCTCATATCGTCTACAATCATATCTTCCAATTAAAGCCATACAAAGTTCGTTATCATCTCAGGATAGCGAAAACAATTTACAGTAACTGCCTGACCGTCCTCATTTTGGAATAATACGGCCGATGATGGCGCCAGCCCATAAACCGCACCAATAATTCACTGTTTGTGGGTGCATTGGTTTTTCGACAATCACTCTTGGATTATTATTATTTTCCTAAATGTGGCAATTTTTCTTATTGACGAATCCACTGAGGTGAAACAAGATAATTTTCATCGAAAATCCACCACAAGCTACCATTCTGACCATTGACGACGACGCTTGAAATGGTCAAAAGGCTTTGGTTCTTGAGTCAATTGCACCTTGTAAACATATAAATGAAAATTTGTATGCATAAAATTCGGGTACGACGTTGAGTCAAGAGAGGTGGAATGCTCTTCAGGCAGACTATTGCAAACATCAGCAAAATTTTAACCTAAGTCATGTCCTCCAAGAAAATGTCCCTAAATTGCATCAAAATAGATCAGGAATTTTTTCGAAAAATCATCTTCAGCAATAGAGACCATTTTTACTACGTTAAAAAAAGGAAAGAATTTTCACATTTACGTGCTCAAAATATCCAAGAGTGACTGTTAAAAAGCCTGTGTGATTCAACCTTGTTATTTAGAATGACAGAAATTTTAAGATATTTACGTTCATTTTCAAAAATTCGGGTATTGTACGTAACAACCAAGCAACGAAATAATTAAAATTTAAAAAAAAATGCCTCAAAAGCAGTGAAACTTAAAAAAAAAATGGTGGGCATTCCGGCATAAATCTCGTCACGTGTGTAGCGAGTCTTAAAAAACAGGCGTCTGTTGTTAATAATGGAAAAATTGTTACTATGAAGTAGATTCTGGCTCAAATTTTCCGATTATCTCCGATGATACCTTAATAAATTATAGCTGAAAACTAAACCAAAACTTTCTTGTGTAGAGACAATTTTTAAAGATTTTAAAGGAAATTCTATCGATTTCAAGGGCTAATTCATCATATGCAAGTGGAGCAAATGGTCCGTACTACCAAAGACTATCTGAAGAAAGGCGATATCAACTTACGTCTTGCTAGATTCCTGCTTGACCTACATATTAACTGCAATCAGTAACTGATCGATCCCCTTCTGAGTTACATTTTAACCGGAGGCCAAAAAATCACTTCGACAAACTTCATCCAGATACCATACCTGAACAACCAACATCAAAGGTGGACGTTTCGAAAACCCGCCAGTATGCCGATAAAGAGCCAGTTTAGTACCGCAATTATTCTGAAGGACCAAGATGGATGCCTGGCCTTGTCAACAACACCAATAACGGCCAAACAATTCGTCAACATTCAGATCAAGTACTACGTCGATCAACAGAGCCAGCTAAACTCTGTGAAGCACCAAATATACCTGATTCGGGAAATGATGCCCCCTTCCAAGAACTTATTGATCCATCAGATGCCTTTATACCTCGACGTTCGGAAAGGATCCAGGAACTGTTTGATCCAATCAAGGGCAAAAGAGTGTCACGTCTCAACTACAAATGTTAGCTTTAACTCTGAACGAAACTCGTTTGTAATAACCTGAACGCAAATCATCTGGAAAATCTTAGCTGTCAAAATAATATATCCCAGATGGCACTTCCAACTCTTATTGTGCTCTTATAATTCTTTAATCATTGAATAGTAATAACTTAATCTTAAAACAATTATTAAATCAATATAAAATTAACTGAATAAATTTATAAGATAAAAACTACATGTTTGGTTTCTTACTTATTTAAGTATATAACAGCCGTGTAATTTATCGAATAGTTCATCAGATTTAGCCGGTAGACCTTGTTATTCAAGACATCTTTATTTGAGTTCACGTACAAAGTCTATGACCTTAAAGATGGTATTCGTGAGAAATTTCATAAAAACAATAAAGGATATACTACCTTAACCCTGGAGGCCATTTGTCTGATACTTTTTGATATAAAATATAATTCTAGTCCTTCAAGAATGTCTCAAGTTATAATCGCGAAATAAATGCTGGTGTGCCTCAGGGCTCCCTCTTGGTTTCTTCACTTTTAAATTAATAATCTTCTGAATTGAAGGTAATAAAATATCAAATTTTAAAATAATTGTCACTAAATTATATAAGGCTAACATCAATACGATCTACTTTTCCAAGAAAAATGAATCATCAATCAATCAATAAACCGGATTTTTCAATTCCGTGACGGGTATTATACGCTTACTTATGAAAAACGAAAAACTGCACTTTCCCAAGTAACCCAAGGACCTAGTGACTTACAACTCTCAACCATTTCTGTGTGCAAGTCATGTGGTCAGAGATGGAAGGGACCTACAGTTTTAAGCCGATTCCGAACGGATAATTTGAGAAAGCTCTTTTCATGACAAGAATTACTCTTGGAGAATTTGTCAATTCCTCGCAATAGGCAATACCCGTGAATAAAAACTTTAGGTAACACAGGAAGGGATCGAATCCAAGACAACTTGCATGACATTCCAACGGAATAACCATCATTCTACGGGTATTACTACTAGGTATCGGTGCTAGCTGTTCATGATTAAGGGTTACTGAATTCATCCTCCTATTTCGGCCCGATTTAAAAAAAAACCAAAGCAAGTGCGGTTGGTATTTTATGTTTCAGCGGGCGAATCCATTCGAAAGATTTATTGTTATTCAACTAAATCACTCAACAAACATAGAACACACATCATCATACCTATATAACCTTCATAGGGCTCGGGACTAGTACACGGGACTGTCCTCCTAAATTTGTGCCTTCTCTCGGATGAAGCTGCTTTATAGGGTTTTTGGTTGATTCAACAAAACACGCAAGTAAGGTACGAGTACCTATAATTCTTTAGCATAGTCAATTCGATGTTATCTCGGTCAGGGATAATGATGCAGTTAATGAATTGATCGCTTGCATGTGAATAAGCAATATATAGCTTTGGGATTACACGTCGTACTATCTGTACAATCGCTTTGCTCCATCCTAATGTCAAATGTACATAGTTTAATCTCAATTGAATTCGAATTGGATATTTGACATGGACATAATGACTTATGATGTTTACATTATATGAAGACAATCACAATCCCAATCAAAATCTGTAAATGCGGGCGTACAGGATAAATTGTTTCGATTTGAAATGTTATAGACAAATTAATTCACAATATTTCGATTTGTTATGCGAGATAACATTTATGCTCGAGATTAGGTACATAATAAAGATTTCTTTACTAAATGATGTGAAGTTGAATATATCTATTGAAATGTATGTACATTTAAGACTTGTTTTGAAGTTTGGAAAAGTAAAGATAACAAGGGCTGAGAATTAAAAAGAACAAACGAATATATTCTCGCTGATTGAGTTGTTCTAATCGATTTTGATATCTCCAAAATGCCAAACAATAAGTTTTGACTTATAGTAAACAAGGCTTTTTGACAGATTGGTGATTTTGTTTCGTCGTCATAGACTTGACTTACGGAAAGCGTAACGGAGTTCTTTATTATCAGCTCACAAAATTCTTAAATCAATAAATGTACAGAATTAAATAAACCCATTAAGTTGGATGAATTATGGTTCTTCATTGATTTGTCGAACTTAGAATTTTGACATTTCTCGACGTTTCAACGTCTAAATAAAAGATTTTTAGAAAAATGTCTGTGAGTGCATGTTTACGTACGTTCGTAGGCCCGTACGATCGGGAAGCTTGTTTTTATTTAGATAATACGGAATAACATTGATTAGAGCTGAAAAAGTCAATATGGATTATTAAATTACATAAAAGATTTTTTTCAGCAGTTTTGTTTTTAATCTGACAATACTTTTTTTTTGAGTTGGTATTTTTGACAGCTGTCACTTGATTTATAACATTTCGTATTAAATAACATTCTTAATGATCCACTTTTGCAAATCGTGTAAATTGTTACCAAAATAATGTTTCGGTGTTGAAGTATCGAAGAAGACCCGATTGAGTACATCCGCCATAGTCGATTGGAGATATGCTCATCTATTTTATAGAAGATTTTGCGGAACGATTTTGATTTTAAGGCTTTAAAAATGCAAATTGTGAAAAAATTGAAGCCGAATGACCATCAAACGCGTTGCACGTTTGGTGAATAGACCCAAAACATGATAGCAACCTGATTTCACAAGAAAAATTGGTTCAGCGATGAACCTAAGTTTTGGTTTAACGGGTAGGTTGATAAGCAAAATGTTCGCATTATTAAGTGATCATTATCTGCAAGCCATTGTTGAGACGGCCGGCGCACGCCCTGCCGTTACATCCTCTAATAATCACTGCTTTATGTGCTCTATGGGCAGAAGAAGTCATTGGTCCGTATTTTCTTAAAAATTAAGCCAAGCATAAATATAGTCCATAAGAAACTTTGAAGAACCAATATTAATGACCATTTGTTGATTTGGACGAACTTTGGTTTTTACAGTAAACAGGCCATACAGCTAACGAAACAATTCAACTATTGAAGAAAACTTGTGGTGAGCGCATTAACACCGCTGGATCAGCCGGAAACGATTGAAGAATCGGAAGCGTACTTTAGGAAGCGTTTTTATTTGAATAGAATTATATGGGCCCACGAAATGACAGTTGATAAACGATATTTCATACGCTGCATTAGCTTACTTACTTTACTTTAGTTAGCGTTACAGCGCATTGTGCTCCTGAGCCCCAAGTAACAACTTTCGCCAGCTTACTCGATCTCTAGCTTGCTGCTTCCAGTTGCGAATACCAAGTCGACGTGCGTCAGCTTCAACTTAATTACTCCACCGGAGATGAGGCCTGCCTCTGCTTCTTGTTCCCTCAGGCTTTGCGTTAATTACCTTACGGGCTGGAGCTTCGCTGTTCATTAGCTCGACATGCCCTAGCCATCTAAAGCGTTGTACACGCAGTTTTTTGACCAGTGGCAATTCACTATGCAGCTCGTATAACTCCTGGTTAAATCTTTTCCGATAGATGTTATTTTGCCTGTCGACACAAACCGGACCATAGATCGTACGCAGAACCTTCCTCTCGAAGATACCAAGAGATCCTTCATCCGCCTGGGAGAGGGTCCATGCTTCTGCACCATACAGCAAGACTGGGATGATTAAAGTTTTGTACAGTGTCTCTTTGGTACTTTGCGATAGGGCTTTATTCCTTAACTGCTTACTTAGGCAAAAGAAACAGCGATTAGCAAGGGTAATTCTGCGTTTGATCTCCTCGCTGATGTCATTCGCTAAATTAAAAGCAGTGCCCAGATAAACAAATTCGTTTACCACCTCGAAGTTGAACCTGTCAATTTTCAAATTTTGACCAAGTGTACGGTGTGAATCGACTTTATTTGACGACAGTAAATACTTCATTTTGTCCTCGTTAATGTCAAGACCCATTTTCTTCGTCCCAGACTGGACATTAGAGAAAGCTCCCGTCATTGTTAGTTTGGTTCTTCCCATATTGTCGATGTCATCTGCATATCCAAGATATTGGCGTTGGTGTTGTGCACACTCTTTCAAGAACAATATTGAAGCAGCTACATGACAGCTCATGCAGTAACCGTGGCATGATGGTTATTGCGATGGACTGTCATGCGAGAGGTCTTGGGTTCGATCCCTGCCTATGCAACCTAAAGTTTATTTCACGGGTAATGCCTCTTGCGATTAATTGACAAATTCTCCAAGAGTAATTCTTGTCCCTTCCAACTCTGACAACAGTACTCGCACTCGCACTCACACAGGAATGGTTGACATTTGTCAGTCATTAGGCCCTAGTTCTCAAAAGGACTGTTGCGCTACCCAATTTATTTATTTTATTATTATATGACAGCGCATCGCCTTGTCGACGTCCTCTTGTGGTTTCGAAGGTTTCGGTCGAGTCTCTTCCAATATTGACGCAGCAACGGGCATTTTCCAGGGTCATCTTGATAAGTTGTATCAGTTTGGTAGGGATACCAAAACTCAACATGACACGGTATAGTTCGTTTCTGTCTACACTGTCATAAGCTGTTTTGAAATCGGTGAAAAGATGGTGTGTTTCGATGTTATGTTCTCGGGTCTTTTCCAAGATTTGGCGTAGAGTGAAAATTTGGTCGATTTTAGATTTTTTAGGCCTGAAGCCACACTGGTAGGGGCCAATTAGTTCGTTAGTAAATGACTCCAGTCGTTCACATAATACGCTGGACAAGATCTTGTACGCGATGTTCAATAGGTTAATGCCTCTGTAGTTGGCGCAGAGAAGGCGGTCACCTTTTTTATGGATCAGGCAGATGGTGCTTAAGTTCCAGTCTTCGGGCATGCTTTCTTCCTACCAAATTTTAGTAACTAGCTGGTACATCGTTTACTTCATCACCATTAAGCAGCTGGTTGAAATGATCTCTCCAGATTTTTAGCATTGACTGCGTCTCGACTACGGTAATCCCCTCCTTATCTTTGCAGGCTCTATTGCGGCTAGTGAATTCCGTTCTTTTCTTTTCTTCTATAAAAGCTCCGCACCTGTTTCCTGTTAAAACATCCCTTAATCTCCTCGACTTCACGCTCCTCATGGGCTTTCTTCTGAGCAAGCGGTTCTGATCCCTTCTCTTGTCGAAGCAGTGCTGCCGGGAAGATCGTGTCCTCCTTTGCTGCCACAATCTGTGTGCCTCCGTTTTGGCTTTTTTTGCCTGAGCACATTCAAAGTCAAACCAGGGGTTCCTTGGTGGCGGCTGTGAGAAACCTAGCACCTCTTCTGCAGCATTCCTGATGGATTGTTTGAAAAGCTGCCAGTGGGTCTCTGGGCACATCTCGTCCGTTGTAGGGTTTCTCGCAATCTCTAGGGATACATCCTCCTGCTGCAGTCTTCCAACGTTGAATCTTCTTCTCGAGTTTGTTGCTAGCCTAAGAGCTTCCATGGATATTAGTACGCGCAGTTTAGCACGAACTAGGTAGTGGTCGGAATCTATGTTGGTAAGTATGCTAGAGGAGTGTCTTCCGTCAATAGCAACATGATCGATTTGGTTGCATGTTCGGTCATCGGGAACCTTCAACGACGAGTCCGTTAACAGATGTGATGTCGTGTAGGCTATGTCTTTCGATTGACCAAAGCTTAGGTTAGGTGAAAGTTAGTGTTAGCGATTGAGTAGGACACATTTAGGCCAGCTAACTGGCCCATATGGTGAAACCATAGGAATCTTGATGTTTTCTTCTAAGGTCCATGAAACCACTTGGAGTCACTTACAAACGTGAAAGACTGAGATTATTTAGATCTTTATCGAAGAATTCTCCTAGGTAATTCCTGCGTTTCTGAGCTAAGGAAGGGCATGTAGAGAGGAGTGGAAGAAGTCTTTCTTTATATCTTCTTCATCCATACAGCCTTTGCAAAGTCATTTGAAAACACGCCTAGCGTGACGTGCTTTCCTGTTAGAAAGTGCCCAGCATAACACCAATCGAGCTTATATGCGATCTGCTTAGAGATAACGGCACCTTGAAGGCTGCAGGAATTTCCTTATGGTGCGGCTCCATCAAAGGTGAATATTGAATTGTTGTCCCACTTCCTTAGAGATGATTGAAGTTATCTTCTGTCATAGAGTTTGTAGAGACAGGGTCCAGAAATTTGATAGTGGCCTGACTATCTGAGAAAATACGGATATTAGATGTTGATACAACGTTTTCTTAAAGCGAGGACAACACTTCTTTTATCCCCAAAAGCTTCGCCTGGAACACGCTACAATGATTGGAAAGGCGGAATGAGAGATTTAAATTCAGTTGCTTAAAGTACACACCTCCACCAACTCCTCCATTTGTTTTTGATTCATCTGTGCAAAAGTGGATTGAATCGTCTTCCATGAATGCCCTATCCCCTCAAAAAGATCTGGAAGTTATGAAATCTGAAATTTTATGTTGAATAGCAGTTGGTGATGGTGTAGCCTTTGTGCTTTGGAATTGATAGTAAATACGAAGAAGGGATTTGCCAATCTTGTTGTTAATCCACTCTGATGAAGCTTTGAGGCCAATAGTAGAGCTTGCAGCTATTTGTTTGCTTAGTATCGGGTTTTTCAATAAAAGAGCGCTTCAAAAGTTTTCACCACAGTCACGCTTGCAGAAGTTCAGACGCTGAACTTAATTTTCGACGGTTTCCAAACATAAATCGGCCGATACTGCTGCAATTTCACGTTCGATATTCGTAAGAAGTTCATCAATCGGGGCTGGCTTGTTGGCATAGACCATACACTTGATGGAGCCCCACAGAAAATAATCTAGCGATGTCAAATCGCACGACCGAGATGGCTAAGCGATTAGACCATTTCGTGAGATAACACGTTCTCCAAACTTGGTTTCCAATAAATTGATTGTGACATTCGCTGTGTGGCTTGTGGAGCGCGCCCTCCTGTTGGAACCACATGTCCTCCAAGTCCTTATGATCCAATTAGAGCCAAAAACATTCGGTCATCATTGAACGGTAGCGATCTCCATTCACAGTAACGTTCCGGTCTTGATTATCACGGAAGAAGAATGGCACAATGACGCCGCCGACGAGTGGCCCATAAACAACACAAAACCATAATTTTTTTCGGGATGTAATAATGACTCGTGGAGTACGTGAGAATTGCTGCCTGATAAAAACCGCATAGTTTTGTTTATTGACGAAGCCATTCAGCCATAAATTAGCCTCGTCCCTAAAGATAATTTTTCGCTGAAAAATCGAATCATTTTCAAGTTGTCATTTTCAGCCCAACTTACGAACATACGACGCTTCTGGTGGTCAAGCGGCTTCAGCTGTTGCGTCAGGTTAATCTGGTAAGGATGTAGGCCAATATCTATTCGAACAATTCGCTACAATGACGTCACAGATATCCTCAACCCTTGAGAACGACGTTTGAAAGACACATTTGGGATTTCTGCAACAGATGCCTCAGCAATATTCTCGACACTACAAGCACTTCTTTGTTTCACTGGCAAGAAAACATTTTGTACTGCTCCAGGGGATACAAATTTGTCCTATAGACAAATTGTTGATTTGCCAGGACGAATATGACGACAATAAATTGGACGTAGCGTTCTTAACGTAAAGGCCACTGACCCCGTATTTCGGCAATAAATTTCAATAACTTCGATTCGTTGTTGGCTCGTATATCTTTCCATCATGAAATGCCAAACTTTATTGAAGAGAAATGTCAAAAGATCGGCAAGAAATATGGCGTCGTTTGCTCTCCCTGTTGCTCTACTTTTGTAGCATCCCTGTTAACAATACGTTTAAGATAGAGTAGGGTATTCAGTGCTACAGATCGTGCGAAGCGATCCGCTTGGACTTTATTACGTTTGTCGAGTTTTATAGCTTTTCCAAAAGCAATCCACTATACTGCTACACCGTACATTAAAATTGGTCTGATTACCAATGAGTTTAACCAATGCGTAGTTCGGGTTTGTAAGCTGGATCTATTACCAATGGAAAACACTGCCTTAAATCTTCGACCAATTTTGTAAAGATAACTTTCGGCTAACTTGAAAACGTCTTATTTTTATTGTGAAAAACCTCGCTTTTGTGATATACTGTTGAGATCGTTGAATTGTTCTTTATTTTTCTCTACATTTTTTGTGTTGCTTGTTGGATATTTAAACAATTTTAGATAAGTTTCAAACTTTTCTAATTAACCCCGAAACAAATTAACAACATTTTTAAATATGCCTTAGTGAAATTTGTTTCGATTGTAATCAACCGCGAGCTTTTGTCAACTCTCATAATTATAAATAGCAATAAAATTATTATTCTCTTATGCAGCTATGAATCTAACTCCTATTTCATCTGATGTACCTAAACATAGTCAGAAGCAATAAATCACTGGCCTTTATTATTATTTGGATAATCTTTTCGTTTTATTCCATTAAAAATGACAAAAATAAATGGCTACTTCCAGAGTATCTAAGCTTACAAAAACAGTCTTCCCTTCTTGTATTTTTTGGTACTCATCTTCTTTCCTGAATTCGACAATAAGGGTCAAACAAAAACGGTACAAACCGGCAACGATGCCGACAAATGATAAAAAAAGTAGCATTCCGATTCTAAGTGTGCTGGTATTATTTTATATACGAACGAAATTAACTAGGATTTTTGACTTTTCCATCCTGTATTCCGTCTAGGGCATCCTTGAAGCACTTCTTCGGAATTCCTTTGCACATTCATTAGTCATTGGGGGGGAAAAGTATGAGCAAGGAATGAAAGAACAAAAATAATCATAATGTTAATCCAGACGGAATCCTAGAATGCGTCAAAGGGATTTTTGTCCTTCATTGAAATTCTTTATAGCAAAATGAAGAATTGTATTTAATTTATTTAAGAAAGAAAAAAAAGTATGAATAAATAAAAATAAAATATAAAATTTACTTTGGAGTGAGTCTTTTTAGATATATAATATTTTTCCAACTTTTTCATAAGAGACGGGTGGTTTGGTTTGTATTTAACAAGAAAGTCAAAGAACTTTGGTCAGCTTTGTTTTATTAATGCATGAAAAGAAGTATTCATCGAGGATAAGGCAAATCCTTGGCAAGGATCTTATAAAATGTATACAAAGTATAATAATTTCACTTTTAAGTTGTACGTATTTGGTTTTTTGATTTTTTTATGGCTAACAAACATTAATTATTATTTTTTAATTCCAAAAAGTCTAGGTTTTAAGAAGCTTTTTCACAAAGACTAAATATTGTTTACACCAAAAATTTGTTAACGAGACTATACTATATGACCTTCAAAGCAACCGAGACTTAACCAAGTCGAGACTGTAGCCAGGTACCCTCATATATATTTTAATAATAAATCTACAAAAAGTCTGTGGGTGAAGTTAATTAAGGCTTAATTTTAAGAGTTGGTCTTAGGTCACTTGAAAAAAGAGTCAAAGGGCTAATAATTTGGCTTTACGTTACTTTGAAAAGTTTTGTTGAATTTCTGTGAAAAAAATCAAAATAATGTTTGGGTTTACACAACAGCGTTTTTAATTATTATTCATACAGTTTTATATAAATGTATCCAAGAGTGTGTTAAATATCATCAACTTTTTTGTTTCAACTTCCAAAGCAAAACATTTACTAATAGTATGAGAAAAGCAATAAAAAAGATCTTGCAGTTAGAAGTTATGAACTTCCTAACATAATCTGTCATAACTGCAATCATAACGAAACATATTGTCAAAAAAGCATGATCTTAAACTGAAAGAAGATCTGTCGGAATAATAATGCAAAAAACACACAAATAGAAGAAAATTTTATGAAAATCAAAAGATAAAATTAACTTAGCAAAAAAAAACTAACTAAAACTAATAAAATGAACAATTTTAACAAGAAATGATAAGAAAACATCTGGAAATTGAGATTTACACTTCAGAATTTTTTCAGTAGTTAGCTTATAGCAAGCTTCAAACCATGATCAGATGCTCATCATTCTAAACAATAATTTTAATCCCACATTATTTAAATTTAAATCTATCGATGAACAGTTTAAATTATATAAAATGCTCAATCGACATTAGTAATTCTATGGAAGTCAATATGTATAAAATCAAAAGAACGTAGGTGATAAGTTCCGCCTCGGTAATTCAAATTTACACAAGATAGAAAATAAGGTGCATCAATTTCACCGTTAATGAGTTGATGAAGAAATATTAAATCATAATTAACACGCCTTTGATGGAGAGGTTGCAATTGAAGAAGGTGAATACGATGTTCACAGGGAGGCAGATCATAAGGATCTTCCCAAGGAAGACCCTTTAGAGCAAAGTGAATGAAATTATGTTGAATTGATTCAATACGTTTTCTATGAATTTCGTAATAGGGAGTCCATACCTGCGAAGCATATTCAAGATGAGGACGAACATGGCAATTATACAAAGAAAGTGTAGCATAGGGATAATTGAACTTCTTTGCCCAGCGTTTTATAAATTTAAGCATAGAAGTTGCCTTACTAACAATAAAATTAATGTGATGTGTAAACTCTAAGTTGGAACAGAAATGTACACTTCTACAACTAAATTTTGGCAAAAATCCTCGTTTCAAACCCTCCCAGTGGGTGCCGAGCGGAAATGATCACCACAGTTGTCTTATACGTTGTCAAGATGGAGATCAGCTAAGGTCAGGTTGAATTGCTGAAGTTTCCTACTCCTTAATAGTAGCAAGCTTTTGCAATGCAATTTGACAATAGATACGGGGTCCCTAATTTCAGTGGTGGTGTGAGCGTCTTACATAATCCGTGCCGAAGAATAAAAGGCTGGGGGCAAACCAGTCGCTAACGAGCTCATTCGGATGCCTTGGCCGGGTCCGTCTTATTTTCTGCCTTACCCCGGTATATCGGCTCTGCCGGGGCTGACCTCTTTTTTCCGTCCTACTTGTGGGACCAAAATACAAAAAATTTCAAAAAATGGACGAAATAGACAAGACGAACGTAGAACCCTCCACAGACTTGGATATACAAAACCGAAACCCTCGAGTAGCAGTGCAACTCGGGGAACCAAAAAACAATCAGAAGGCGCTCTTCTCAGGAACCGCTTCAAAACGACCACTCACATTCTTGCCAAGATTGCCAAAAATGAAGAGACAGGAGTGATTCATGAGAGGGACGCCCAAGATAAAATAAAGTACCAGAAGGTTGTTGATGAATACAACAATCCGAGAAAAGGCCGTTAAGCGAAAGGTAGAGATCTGCACGTCTCAGAAAAAGAGCAAGCTTGACGACCGGACAAAGCCAGTGAAAGCACCATTTTCTGGAGCAGCGCAACTGCGTTCTCTTAGTGAGGTTGTCAGGGATGACCTCCACGTAGCAGTTGTGGATGAGCAATCCACAAACAGCAAAGGTCTGCTGAACGCGTAGAACTCTATCGAGGGCAAGCTCTCTGAGATGGTGTTTTCATACACTATAACAAATAGGGAGGGCCTCACCCTAGTTTTAACTCTGGCGAGATGCTCAGGGGGCATAGGGTAATTAAGTGTGCGGACAGGTTTTCTAGGGATTTTCTTAATGAAAGCATTGCTAAGGTTAGCAATGACTGGGAGGGCTTGAAGCTCAAGCTTATTCCAGCTAAGGACATCCCTAGACAACCGAAGGCTCGCATTTAGTTGCCGCTCATGAGCATAAAGCCAAGTGGACAGGACCTGATCCGCGGTCTTCAGATTCAAAATCCGCTAGTCCCCATGCACGATTGGGCTTTAGTTAAAGCAGAAGAACCGCAGAAGACCAGCGCCTCTTACCTTTTGAGGCTTAGCGAGGAGAGTCTAGGGGCTCTCAAGAAACCCGAATACAAATTTAGTTTTGGCATAAGGAATGCCAAAATTAAAACTATGCAGAGTCAGGGAACAGACACCGACAAAGCTGATGACAACGTCGAGGATGACGATGTTATAGCGGAGTCGAGATCCCCAGCGAGTTGCCGGGCCCCAGTTCTGCCACTAAAAATAATTAAAAAACGCGCTGAAGGTCATCCAGATTAATCTGAAGCACTCTAAGTGCGCTTTAGATAATCTGAGAGTTTTCCTTAGGGAGGGAAACTTCGACATTGGCGTTATCCAAGAACCGTGGATAAACGTCCTCAAGGTGCCAGGCCTTCAAGACAACCAATACGACCTCTTTTATAAAACCGCAGATCAAGACCAAGCACTCCCGATCTGACAGTTGTCAGATTTGAAGACAAGAATACACAGAGTTTGCTGATGGCCTCTTTTTACTCTGCCCATAATGCACCATCACCTCCGGAGGAGGTGTGTAAAATCATAACCGAATCTAACATCAAAAAGGCAAACCTTCTGATTGGAGGCGACGCAAATGCTCGGCATACCCTTTGGGGAAGTTCTGTGATCAATGAACGAGGTCAAACGAGTTTTTGGTATCAAAACGGCGCACTACAGTGCTAATTGGATCTCAGGCTAGGTTGCCTTGAGATCGCCATTTCTACCTACCTACCTACCTACACCTAAATCTTTAAATGTGGAGACACGACAGAATTTTGGCTGTGATATACAGTAGTCAAATACGTTACTGATTAGTTTTTTAGTGAAAGTTATCGTCTGGCATTTTAAAAGGTTGAGTGAAAGGCTATTTTTCGCACACCAAAATGTGAAACTATCAATGTCGGCTTGTAAATGAATACTATCATGGGTGGACTTTATTATTTTAAAAATGTTCATATCGTCAGCAAAAATGAGAAGTTCACTTGCGCGTAGACATGACGATACATCGTTAATAGACAGGATGAACAGAAAAGGGCCAAGATGGCTTCCCTGGGGAACACCAGATTGATCAACAAAAGGTTCAGAATGACAATTTCTAAATTTTACCTCGTAGGATCTGTTTTCAAGGTATGACTTAATCCAAGCTAAGAAAAATGGTGGAAAACCAAGAGCCTTAAATTTAAATAAAATAATTGTGTGGCTAAGTTGGTCAAAAGCTTTAGGAAAGTCAGTGTATACACTGACATAACCTTGTTCTAAAGTGTTTGAACATATGTTTGAGAATGTGAGGAGATTAGTAACGGTTGATTTTTTTTTTCACAAAACCATATTGCTGTTTGCACATAAGATTTTTATCAAAAAATGGCCCACTTTTATTCATTTAAATCGTTCCAGAACTCAAGTGAACTGAGTTATTTTGTTTCAAGTTAAAATGTTTGTGAGACGATGTTGGAGCGTGTTCGCACTGTGAATCCAATTTTTTGGATCAACGAGACTAATTTTCATATTAACGGGCACGTTAATTAAACTGGCGGTATCCCACGAAGGGATAGTTGGACAGCTTTTTTTTTGGAAAATTAACGACACATAATACCGGATTTCTTTTCGCCAAACCTGCAAGATCATCCATCGTTTTCATCGCGCACGTGGTTCCAAAAGGATAGTGCGACCGCACAAACGGCTAGAGATTCAATAAATTGGCTTTGGTAAGCTTTCCCCCTAAAATGTATCAGTCCCTTGGGGGACATCCTATGCCCACCGAGAACCCTCGACTTAACCCCAATGGATTATTTTTATGAAGCTACCTATAGGAGAGAGTTTACAGCAACAATCCCCGAACTCTAGTAAAACTAAAAGAAAACATCTTTTGAGAAATAAGCGCAATTGAATCAAGTTTACTGAAGTGTGTGGCGGGTAACACGTGGCTCCGTTTTGAACAGTGCGTGCAACTCGACGAAAGGTATTTGGATGATGATGAGAAATTAAATCCGCATTATTAGTCTTTCGTTCAATGCATCAAATTTAACAATATAACAAATAGATTTTTTAATCTTATTTTGAAAATATCACTGATATTATTGTTAAACGGCTCCTACAAAAGTGTCCACTTAACCATTACTTTCATTGGATCACAGTTGGGTTAGCTTAACTAAACTAAAAACTACCGCTAGCCATAGACTGATGGTTAGGACCGTTGGCCCATAACATAATCACCATAAATACTACTGGAAAAGAGGCGAAGCCTAAACTTGAATACGAAAATAATTAGTTTTCTATTCGTGGACAAGTTCGATGGTGTTTACGAATGTTCTTCTTTAGCTAAGCCAAAGTCGTAGGTTTCTTTACGTCCATTTTACCCTTCAAGTAAAAGCAAGAAAAAAATTAGTGCTGTCAAATACGGCGAATGTCGAAGCAAATTGAATTCAGAATTTTTGGACATTGTTAGTAACTTCATTCATCAGCAATCGCTGATCCTATTTCGCCAACTAAGTCGCGTTCTTTCTATATTGCACTGTTAATCGGGTTCGGATTCGAAGACCTTCCGGGCTGGAGCATTGATGTCCATTTGCTCTAGATGACTCTGTTATCTAAGCCGTTGGACTTTTATTCTTTTGACCAGGTCAGTGTCGCTAAACACCCCGTACAGTTCGTCGTTAAATCTTCTCCACCACTCTCCATCTATTTAGACGGGACCAAAAATCACCCTAAGATTTTTTCTAATGAAGCATCTTGAGACGCTCTCATCTTTTTTTGACAGGGTCTAGGCCCCAGAGCAATAAATGACAACTACGATGATGAGTGTCTTATAGATGAAAATTTAAGATCCTCGAGAGAGGACTATTCAAATGCCTTCTAATCCCAAAAAGCAGCGATTTGCAGGAGTTATTCTTCGTTTGATTTCAGTGCTAGTTTTTTTGTATGAATTTATAGCAGTGCATAGGTAGACAAAGTCCTTAATTACCTCGAAGTTATAGCTGTCCATGGTGACGTTTTGTCCAAGACGTCGTTGTTCATTGACCACTGAACCCATCTTCTCCGTTTCCGTAGCAATGCTCAAAAACTTTTCACTGACGCTTTGATCTTTCAATTAAGTCAATAACATCATTTTTAAAGGGTGTCCCAAAATTAACGCAAGATTTGAATTAAATAGAATACGCCGTTTTTAGTCTTTTGATAGTTATATTTTTATTGACTCGTAAAGTACATAGGATAAAGTTATGTATGGAATAACACATCGGAGAAATGGCCTCCACAGCTTTGCATGCACATGTGCACTCTTTTGTTGAAATTTTCCATGACCATTCTGCATAAATGTGGCTGAATTTCGTAGATGCAGCCTTGAATCTCCTCCTTTAATGCACGGGTGGTTGTGGGCTTGTTGACATAGACTTGTCATCAATCAAATAACCCCATAAAAAGAAGTCTAATGGTGTTAAATCACACGATCTAGGAGGCCAATTTTGATCACCGAAACGATAGAGTACACTACCTGGAAATGTCTCATGCAGTAATTGAATTGTTTAACGGGCTATATGACATGTGGCACTGTCTTGTTGAAACCACATATTGGACACATCAATATCATCCAATTTTGGCAGAAAGAACTGTGTAATCATGTCGCGATATCGAGCACCAGTAACAGTCACTGCTTGACCATCATCATTTTCAAAAAAATATGATGCATTTGTTTTTCGACAGTCACATGTGGGTTCTCCGAACCCCAAATGCGGCAATTTTGGCGATTGACAAAGCCATCAAGATGAAAATGTGATTCATCGCTTAGGATGATTTTGCTCGAAAAATCAGGGTCCATTTGTTGATGTTCAATAATCCATTCAACGAACTCTCTTCTCTGTCCATGGTCATTAGGCTTCAATTTTTGTGTTAATTGAATTTTGTAAGCATAAAGACACAGATCTTTGGTAAGTATACGCTGTAGAGAGGTTCTTGAAATTTGCAATTCTTGTCCACGACGTCGAATTGAGGTTACTGGATTTTCAGCAACACTCTCACGCACTGCTTCGACATTCACATTTGAACGGCTTGTTTTTGGACGACTAGTGTGTTTGGCGTCTCCAACGGATCCAGTCTCCATGAATTTTTGAATTAATCTCTTCACAGTTGACGAAGTTAAAACACTATTCCGACCATATTTTGTATGAAATTTTCGAACTGCAGCCGCCAAGCTTTCACTACTTTTGAAATATTCTTTAATAATGAAGACACGTTGTTCTATCGTGTAACGCTCCATTTTTAATAACCCTATACTGTTAGCTGACAAATTGCTTTTTTTCAGGGTTGCCAACACGTCACTGCACAAATGGCGGCAAATTCAAATCCTGCGTTAATTTTGGGACACGCTTTATAAAAAAATAGCTGAATATCGAAAAAAATATTTTCTGTGAAATAAAATATGTAAGTTTAAAGCCAATATTTTAAATTTTTGATAAGCTATTTTTGTCGAAAGTAAATTTTTAAAAAGTTTAAGTATGTTTTTTTTGCAAGAAATCTGTCAATTCGATTTTTATCAAAATTTTACTGAATATTGAAAACAATATTCTTTTGAAGATAAAAGTAGTTTAAAGCCAATATCTCAAGTTTTTGAAAACATATTTGGGTCGAAAATCAATTTTTACCAACTTGTATTATTTTTTTTGTTTAGGTTTTTATATTTTGTAAAAAACTGTCTATTCGATTTTTCTCAAAATGTTTCCGAATTTTGAGAGCCCTTGCTGCAATACTATCTGTATAACAAAATGTATTTGAAGTCGATATCAATTCTGGTTCTTGAGCTCTGGACGAACACACATCTTTCTAAAAATCTCTTATATCGACTCTAAAACGTCGAGAAATGTCAGCATTTTCAATTCGACAAATCGAACTCATAACAATAACTTCCTATTTGAAGTTTAAAAATAGAAGAATTATAGTTTTTTTCCAACAAGGAAGATACTTTTGACTTACCCTGTGGAATATACTGACAACATTTTAACATTTTCAAATTCGTCTTTGTTTTTTTTCTCAAATTGTGGTTTTGGAAGGCTAAATGTATCTACACCTATATTTTATTTATGAAATGAATTGTGTCGCATTGCAATTTAAATTGGCTTACCTAATCATTAATTGGATACGTACGTAGAACACGTAATGAAATTTCTTCTTTTGTTTTCAAGGATATCATATCCTTCGTTATTGTATCCCATCGAACATCAGCTTTACCATATCCATTTTTTCCGATTTTCACCTTTGCAATCAAAAGTTCAGCTTTGGCTAATTAAATTATCACTTCATTAAACTGCGTTCCCATACTCTCGTCTTTGTTTTTGTTTTTGTTTTCGTTTTCGTAACGATAGCAGTTTTCCTAATTATCTAACTTTCTTAGTTTTTCGTGGCCTGCGTGTAAATTAGCTTTCTATTCAGCTGGATTTTGTTTGTGGCAGATGTTATAATAAAAGTGCCACTTGTGCACTTTTAGATCATCAATGTTAAACTTTAATATCGCGTCGTTTCATTCATTATCTGGATTACACACTTTATCTATATCTACTTTAGTATACCTTTCCTGCCCGATTCCCTTCAGGAATGCCAAAAGTGTAGGTGAAGTTCAACTGTGCGGAACTATACCTTTACCTGATGACTGCTTAATTAGGAGGGTGTTTTTAAATAACATTGCCTGTTTTTGAAAAGTTTTATAAAATTTAACTCCTTCAACTTAGACATTATTACGTACATATTTCGATGTTCAAGTTCCTATAGTGCGGAGTGCCTACTTGATGATGTTGAGGAATTATATTATTTAGATTTTAATTCAACACGATTCAGCGAGGACGAGGGTCTTTCGAAAATATATAGTAAAGGCATTATAAACTTCAGCTTATGGTTGTTGCCTGTCTGTCTGTGTGAAGGAGTGTTTAATCTTTCATGAAACTTTTCTACGTTTCGAGAGGTTTAGCGCTAAAACTTAAACCAATGATGGATATAATACCATTTAGATTTAGTAATTATTCTCAACATGAAGTGAACACTTTTCGCCATCTGTCATTATTTTTGTTGTTGTTATTTAATGCAGCTGGATAATATTCCTACTTCTTTGGGGAATCCACTGGGGATCGAGTTTTGCTAATTAAAAGTTATGTCTGATGTTTAACAATTTGTGAAATTCTTAAAAATTCCTTCAAAATCGTAAGAGTAGTTTCTGAGAAATCTATAAAAATAGGAAAAGAGGGCGCAACAATGGTTGAAGTTTTTGAAATCCATATTTATAAACAGTTTTTCACTTTTGAACTCTGAAAGTTGCACTAATTATCGTTTCGGCACACAATCCACACTAATTAAGGGTGAATTTAATACATCTCGGAGCATTTTCTTTCTTTTTTCAAAACAGATTGCTCACTAATCTAAAAACTGTTTCTTGATTAATACCAAGATCTATCAACAGAATGCATCTCATCTTGCCTGTTTTATCCATCTGCAAAACCTTCGTGAAAGAACTGGTAATCAAAAGATCAATTCGGAAAATGACCAATTTCCAGTATGGAAACACAAAAGCACTTACGAAAGCGAAAGACAGGGAAGAGTCTGTTAACTTTTAATCTAACACTTCTCTGGGAAGATCGGTCGAGAAGTGCTCGCGGCTTATGAAGCCGCTAAGTGAACAAGTTTACCCTTCGATGAGACCCCTTCTACTCTCAACGTCGAACTTGTCGAGTTGTAGAAGCTGAGTAAGGTCAATGATTCTTGAGAATTTTCTCCAGATGAGTCCTGAAACTAAAGGAATTTCTTATCCCTCTATCTTCCCAGAATCATCACCCACTCCATCTTAAACAATGCATACCAGCCTACGTTTATGTCACCACCTAATACCCCATCTCCCACGTCCTCCTATCTCCTATGCTCCTTCTCACTCTAGGTAACCTAGCTGAATTGCTGTACATATCAGAATGATGTTTTAACATCAACTGACTCCTCACCCTATCTCTTCCTCCACAACCACCTCTTATCTTACTTGGGCTGGATCTAAGGTGTTAAACGACCCGTGCCCAGCTTGGCTGGGGGCCCAATTCAAAAATAACCCGGTTTTTAACGGAGTATCCGGATACCTAGCGACTTCCGTTAACTAAGCTTATCTGCACATGCGAATCTCTGTGCAGACGGACCTCTTTTCTTAGCAAATCGTGGGAACAAGATGTATAAAAACAAAAATGAAAAAAAAAATAATGAGACCGTCTTTACACATCGGTAATCAGACTGATTTTAATGTAAGGTGTGGCAGTATGGTGGACTGCTTTAGAGAAAGATATAAACAGGGATAAGTTAAATAAAGTCCAACGTTCACGACCCCATCTGCGGCACTGGACACCTTACTCTAGTTAACACCTCTTGACATATTAAGCAAACAAATAGCAGCAAGCTCTGCTATTCGCCTCCAAGTCTTATCGCAGTGGACTAACAACAACATTGGCCACTCCGTAATTCGTCGGTATTCAGAATTAATTCCAAAGCACACAGACCAACTGCAATTCGACAGAAATTTCCAGATTTCTATACCTGTCAGATCTTTCTGGGACGATAGGACATTCCTGGAAGATGAGTCAATCCATTTCTATACAGATGGGTCAAAAACAAAAGAAGTTGTTGGTGAAGGTGTGTACTCTGAACGACTGAAATAAAGTCTCTAATTCCGCCTTTCCAATAATTGCAGGGTGTTCCAGGCGGAACTTTTGGTGATAAAGGAAGTCTTCTTCTGGCTTAAAGAAAACGTGATATCGACATCTGATATCGGTATTTTCTCAGATAGCCAGGCAGCTATCAAATCTCTCGACTCTGTCTCTACAAACTCTATAAGAGTCCAAAACTGTCGATTATCTCTAATGGAGATGGCACACCAGTTTAATATTCACCTTTGCTGGGCCATAGAGACATTCCAGGTAACTGTAGGGCAGGCAGCAGGTGGTAGGTCACAAAAAACATCTGACCAATATTAGATTTAAAGCTATCAAAGGCTTATAATAGCCGCGTTTTATTATCACCATGATCTGATCCGGGTCTTGGATTTACATGCATTACAACAACAACACAAGATCCTGCTTTGTGTTTGGATCTCAATTTGAGATCCAAAATTTAATTCTTTTTTTCACAACAAGGAGCGCTCTATCATTGTGATTTCACATGTAAATGTTGGTATCATTGCAAACAAATTAAATAAACCTGTATTGCCATATAAACATTTTAATTTGACTGAAATAAAATATTTTTTTAAATAAAAAGTGAGAAGCTTTATATTTATTTATTTGGTATATAATCCATGAAATAATTAGATATTTTAACAAAACTAATTAATTGGTGAAATTCAAATAATTAAGTCCAAAAAAATGTATATTTGACATAATTTATGGGTAATATTTTGCCCAAAAAAAAGGAACAAAAAAAAATCATTGAGCAAAATGTTCTATGGGCAACCCTGCTTTAAATGTCAAAAAACATAAATAAAATCGAGAAAGCTGGAGCAGAAAAAAATGTTGAAAATACTTTTACATGGGAATTTTTTGAAATCATTCTTTTAATTGAAAATGGTTGTAAAAAACATTTAGGTGACATAAATTAGAACTCAGAACCGTCTAAACCATCTCAATGAAGAGAGTAGTTTTGAAATGACAGTGGTTTGTATGTAACACTTCCAAGAATTTCGAGAGAAAATCATACAAAATTATTTAAAGTGTTACATACAACCCACCGTCATTTCAAAACTACTCTCTTAATTGAGATGGTTCGGACGGTTCTGAGTTCTAATTTATGTCACCTAAGTATTTCTTACAACCATTTTCAATTTAAAGAATGACTTTAAAAAATTCCCATGTAAAAGTATTTTCAACATTTTTTGTTTCTCAAAAAAAAAGTTAAAACAATTTTTTGATGGAAATTTTTTGAAATAATTTTTTGAATTTAATATAGTTTACGGAATCAGTTAGCAGACATAAATTTAAACTCTGAACCGTTTGAACCATCCCAAAGAAGAGAGTAGTTTTGAAATGACGGTGGGTTGTATGTAACACTTTTAAGAATTTTGTATGATTTTCTCTCGAAATTCTTGGAAGTGTTACATACAAACCACTGTCATTTCAAAACTACTCTCTTTATTGAGATGGTTTAGACGGTTCTGAGTTCTAATTTATGTCACCTAAGTGTTTTTTACAACCATTTTTAATTTAAAGAATGATTTCAAAAAAATCCCACGTAAAAGTATTTTCAACATTTTTTGATTTTTGTGATTTGCACATTTTCAGAAGTTGTGGAGCTACAACTGGAACTTGAATCATCATCGATAAGATTCAATAGGGATAAAATTGAATTCTTTGATTCTTCGCTTTCATCACTTTCAAATAAAAACTGCAAATTATAAAAGTTTTTAAAAGAGAAAAGAAATAAAAATTAAAATGAATACTTCGATCAACCACAGCAGCTTCCATTTTGGGTATTTGTTTATATTTTGTTTGCTTCGAAATGTCACTTGTGAAAGAACGAATTTGACACTGCTACCAAACTTTAAATAATAAAAAATATGATGATCCAATACTGTTTTATTATCATGATCTGATCCGGATCAGATCACGGTGATAATAAAACGCGGCTAATCTTGATAATAGGTCTCATAACCGGACACTGTCTAATAGGAAAGCATGCCATGTGGCTAGGCCTATTCTCAAATGGCTTTAGCAGAAACTGTAAGGACGAGGAAGAGGAGGAAACAGTTTTTCATCTTCTCTGCACATGCCCTGCTCTGGCTCGAAAACGCAAGAATTACCTAGGAGAATTCTTCTTTAACAATCTAACCGATCTAAATTATATCAGCATAATCAGCCTCTCAGCTTAGGAGGAAGCCTGAAGATTCATGTGCTATCGCAATGGGCTATTAAACTGGTCAAGTGTGTCCGTTTCCATCTTGGACAGCCACTATAACCTAACCTAACCTACCCTTAGACCCAGAGTAAAGTTTTATATTATACAAGTGGACATGGAAATCTGCTTATCGATAAACTGTCAACCTGATTGACCAGGACCACATTGCGATCGACGTACGGCTTTTCTACAGTAAAGTGGATGTCCGAACATTCCGAGGGGCCAACAATGACTAGAAGCACTACCTTGTTGAAGTCATGGTACGGCTACGATCCAAACCAAAACAAGAAAGTACTATGACAAAATTCGACGTTTGACAGCTACAATCGCAAGGGACTGTCATTGTGATATCCTTTTCCGATCGAGTCTCTAACAACCTCTTAAAAAAACCTCTTCCTATGCTGCCTGCATTAAGAATTGAATACCATTGCCAACACTGTCTTACGTCCATCAGTGATGCCGCCTCTAAAGTGCTTGGTTTCACACGGCCACCACATCGAAACCCCTAGTTTGAAGACGAATGCCGGCAAGCGCACGCAGCTAAGCAGCAACAGGCATACAAAACGGCACTATACAGAAAAGAAAAGAAGAACACCGGCTTAGTAGATGAAAAAAAGAGAGCATGAGAACCGCATGTTCGAGGAGATAGAGGAATGCCACAACAGGAATGAGGTTCGTAAATTATAACAAAACCTCCAAATGGTACCAGCCACGAACCGAAGTCTGTAAAACAATCGCAGTCTGTGTTGAGAAAATAAAAAGACCACTTCTCCAAATTATATAACAGCGATGACGAATCGAATTCCTCTGTAAGGCAGATAGAACCACTCAACCTAGGCGAATCAGATCAACAAGCCCTCCTCCCTACCTTGACGAAGTAAAGATAGCTATATTGAAACTGAAGTCCATGTTATATGCTTGAAATGGCGGCATCGCTGCCGATCTATTTAAAGCAACAGGCGATGACTTGGTAGGGAACATGCACCAACTTATTTACAAAACATTGTCAGACGAAAACTTGCCCGATGAGTGAAATTTCAGCACATTTTGTCCAATACACAAGAAATGCTTTAGACCAGGTAAATCCACCATTGACCAAATATTCACATTACGGCAGATCTAGGAAAAAGCCCAGGAAGTTAAAATCAATATTTATCTCTTTATCTATTTTGAAGCCGTGTATGATATTATCTATAGGAAAGAGCTCTACAGAGCAATATCCGTATGTGAGAATGCACTGTGCTCCATCAAGGTCGGAAAAGGTCTTACCGATTCACCTGATGTCAAAAAAGGTTTTAGACAAGGCGATGCATTGTCATGCGACTTCCTCAACATCGTTCTGGAAAGAGTTGTGTAAAACTCACCCGTCAACACCAGAGGTACAATCTTCCAAAGGTCCATCCAAATACTCGAATACGCCAATGATATAATTGGAAGATCAAAGCATGATATCAGTAAAGCGTTTTTGAGCATTGCGACGGAAGCGGAGAAGATGGGTTTATTTGTCGATGAGGGCAAGACCAAGTATATGCTGTCATCAAAAATGGACATTGAACAACAACGTTTTGGACATAAAGTCACCATGGACAGCTATAACTTTGAGGTAGTTGAGGACTTTGTCTACCTAGGCCCCTCTATGAATTCAGAAAACGACACCAGCGCTGTTGTCTGGACCCTTTCAAAGAAAAATGAGAGCGTCTTGTGATGTTTCGAAAGAAAAATTCTTCGGGTGATTTTTCATCCCGTCTGCATAGATGAAGAGTGGAGGAGAAGATAAAAAGACAAACTGTACGTACAGTGAAACTAAAGTAGTAAAAAGAACAAAAGTTCATCGACTGAGATAACTTGGTCATTTAGAGTGAACTGACACCAATGCTCGAGCTGGAGACGCATGTTGGTTGAGGCCAAAATCCACCCCTGGCCTTAAGTAAGTAAGTAACATTTAAATGTTAAAACCCACCAATATTTCTTTGAAACTAAAAGTTGATAAGCTATTCACACTTTTTAAGTTTCCAGTGGAACTAAGTTGTACTTTCGATTCTTTTTAAGGTGATGATTTATCAGCGTGTTCTTTGAAAAAATTGATGAAAGTGCAATCGGTCGATTATTTGGAGGAGAAGAAGATTAAATTTTTTTTGAATTGGCTGAACAAATCCTCTTTTCCAACCACATTAAAAGATCGCTGAAGAATACTCGTAGTTTAGTTCACGTACGAAAAAGGAAATGAATGCATTCTAGAACTGGAGAAGTCAATACATTAACTAGTAGCTTAGAATTTGAGGCGAAATGTCTAATAAACAAGTTTCTCGAGATTTGTCAATAGATCTAGCAATAGGTATTGGCGTAGGGACCGACGAATGACTTTGAATTCTTCTGTCGGACTTTCCACTATTTGCTGTATTCATTTTAAGACATGGATTAATTTGTTGCTTTGAATATGAGCTGTGCACTGTGCAGGTTCCCTGTCTTGTTCAAACCTTTTTCAGACTTTCCTTGTTGTAGTCAGATACTTTTAAGACTTAACACTTCATAATGAAAGTGTCCATTCCCAAAATTTGTATACGTATTAGTT
Source organism: Eupeodes corollae (assembly GCF_945859685.1). NCBI lineage: Eukaryota > Metazoa > Arthropoda > Insecta > Diptera > Syrphidae > Eupeodes > Eupeodes corollae. Next base: position 98,215,003 of record NC_079147.1, read on the forward strand.
TTTATATCCTCACTAGAGTCTTCGTCTCTTTGACAAGCTGCTAAGATGATTTAGCTTCAGCAAACATCTTAGGACAATAAACAATTGGATTGAGAATATGACCTCTAATAACGAAAAGTGTCGAAAGATTATGTTACTGCATTAAGAAGGCGATAAATAAACAAGTGCTTTTTTTAATGGCGTTGAAAGTTTTACCGCTTAGAAGCCATTTAATAGTTGATTCCAGTATTTCATCTTTATATATATTTATTACATTGTCAAGCTTCAAGATTTAATGTTACAATGTTAAGTTGATGCTATTCAATTAAGTTCGTTTAATAGCCCTCTTCTCATAAACAAGTTTAAAACAATATTTTTCACAGTTATAGTTACCTTGCGAAAGAATACGCGTTAAAAGATATTAATTAACTGGAATATTGTTGTTGTTTTTAAATTGCAAAACTATCAAGTGAATTTATCGTCATCATCATCGTCATGCTTCAGAATGTCAACGGGTTATATTGTTGGTAGGTAGAACCTACATAAAGGATATAAAAAGGTACAGAATACTTGGGGGTATAACGTTGCACAAGTCACAAGCATAAGAATATAAAAGAAAAATCAATATATCATCAGAAATTCAGGACCGTCACTGTCAACAGACTTCCATGCCATACCATGCCTTGTGTACCATGTATACTCGGCTACTTTTGAAATTTGCCACTTTGTCCACGACAATGACGACGAGGACGAGGACGAAAGCGATGATGCGATGATGGGAGCGAGTTTGGTAGGTCCTTAAAAATTTGAATGCTCAATCACGTTCACGGCATAAGGCATTGAACTTTTATACTGGTCTTTTTAGCGCTGCTGCTGGATGGATGTGGAAGCAGAAGTAAGATATTGAGGAGTAAAAAGCATGGGACCATCTGGCGACCGTTATATGTCTCACTCTCTTATGCACGCGAATCAACCTCAACCCTAACCAAGCACCATCCCCACTCCTTGGGCAAGTGTATTATTTTAACTGTACCCGATAATAGCTATGCATATAAGAATATAAAGTATATTTCATGGATCAGATGCTCATATTTCACGAATGGATACTTTATCTTCCGTTGTCTAGTCACCCTTACCGTCACCCTCACCACACCCACCGCACCACTTCTACCGCCACCGCACCGTGGTGGATTGTGAAAACGAGGAGGAGAACGATAATGGGAAGGCAAGACTGCTTCGAACCGAGAATTTTCGTTTATGCTCATCCTTGTGTGAACTCAAGGCGATGGATGGCGATAGCGAAGGCGAAGGCATCATCGGGATAAACTTTTATATTTGTATAAATTATAATATGCTGATGCATAATTGTTCCCAAAACGTTCTGTTGGACAGTTTGATTGATAACGCATTACATTGGAGTGACATTGTGAGACTGACCAGACCATCAGGCTAGTTGAAGCTTGGTGTTGTTTTTGGACCCTGAGCTCAGGGACTACTCAAGTGCGTTAAGGACAAAAAAATAGGTACCAAAGCCGATGCTTCTATCGTTAATCTGTCTCTACAATCTAACATAATTGCCGCTCTATTCAACATACAACTCTTCGTTGTAACTGAAGGAAAAAATGGAAGCATTTTTGTCCGTTTCCTTTCTACGTCATTCGTCTGACCGGATGTTGCTAATTAAAAAACACAAATCTTCTGTATATCCTACACTAAAATGCAAGCAGAAATTCATTTTCCAGGACTCTCCATATCTCCACCACGTATATCCTTTGAATTTTTGTGTTTTGCCTTTTTTTCAAAACTAGTTCACTCAATCCACTTAAGCATTAAACACATGCGATGCTAGAATGGACTTAAGCTATAGTAGAACAGACAGAAGAAATTGTAAAAAAAAAATAACTGTATGTAGAGAATACCTAATTGAACAAGAATGAAGATAGTCCTCGTACCTATAGCAACGAGAGCAATTGGAACTATTAAAAGGATTGAATTATCCACTGAGGAACAAGGAAATAGCAAGGACGATGTAATATATGTTACCCTAGTGGTATTCAGCCATTTGGTCACTTGTCATGGGATCCCTACTTCCGATTGTATCTACACCTATCTACATATATCTTGATATACTATACAGTGCTTCCTCTTCCTGCCGCATCGAAGCATGGCGTCAGTGGAGAGAAATAGTTGAATTGTTTTTTTTTTCTTTTACTTTTGTTGCAAAATGCAATGCGATTCACTTGTTTCCTGTCAACGTAAAGCACTCCAATTTGTCCGTGAAGCATCTCATTGGAATGCTATGCAAGAAAATCATTCACTTTACTTTTCTTTCTTTGGGTAAGTAAGGAATAGGGTAAATATGGGTAAATGCGGTTGAAATTTTAATTTGACATGATTTATCAAATATTGAGGGTTTTCCAATAAGCAGTTTGAATTGATCATCAGGCTGAATTACTGACCACATAAAGAAAACCAAGTTTCGAAACGCCAACAAGCCTCTAGTACGGACGAATTTACTGTTGACAACCCACGCAAACGAATCAAGGACAATGAACTTCAGGTATGCACATGGAAAAAAGAGAATGAGAAATTGCAATATTTAATATGGCGACTGCTACCGAATAAACCAGCAACGCTTATTTGGATGCGGCTTTGTCGTTGGAGCCAGACTTAGGAAACAAGTCTTGAGCTATGATTACATCAACGAGCGCCTCATGGCTATCCGCATCAAGGCTAAATTCGGCGCACACGCCCAACAGAAGAGAAGGATGAAAACACCAAGGATATGTTCTTCAAGCTCTTCGATAAAACGTATAAGCAGTGTCCTAGCTACGATATTAAAATTGTCCTGGGCGATTTTAATGCTAAGCTGGGAAGGGGAAACATCTTTGGTGGAAAAATAGGGAAACACACCCTGTACGACAACACTTTCGATAACGGATTCAGGCTAATCGATTTTTCTGCTAGGCGAAAAATCGTCACTGTAGAAAGTAGGCGTTTTGCACAGCTCAACATCCACAAAGGAACTTGGAGTTCTCCCGATCCGTTCCGTCAACCGAATTGACGACCATATTGCGATTAATGCTTCTAGCTTAAAAAATGTCCGAACTTTCCGAGGAGCTAACATTGACTTGGACCACTAACACGTTGCAGCCAAGATAGCACTTCAGGTTTCCAGACCCAGGCAAAACTGCTGTTAGAAGATACAATGTCAAACGGCTACAACAGCAAGAGACCTGACAGAGTCACATCGATAACCAGTGGCAACATTCCAAAGATGCAATCAGACAAGCCGCCTATGACGTTCTGGGTTTCAAGCAGCCACCAACAAGGAACCACTGGTTTGATGAGGAACGTCGGCAGACAAATGCAGCCAGAAAACAGGCACGTAATAGCGGATGGCTTGAATGCCAAGCTCTTCAAAGCAGCTAGGAGTGAAAGATAATTTCGTTTGGAGCATGCACAAATTAATTTGTAAGCTATATGGTTGAAAGAAAGCATGCCCAATAAATGGAACCACAGCATTGTTTGCCAGATTCTGAAAAAGGAGACCCTCTTAACTGCACCAACTATAGAGGAATCATCGCCTACAAAATCTTCTCTGCCGTAATATGTGAAGGTCAAAAGCCCATCGTCAACAACCTGATAGGTTCTTATTAATGAGGTTTTAGGAAAGTCCACCATCGACCACATATTCACATTGAGCAGATCCTGGAAAAAATCCAAAAAAATGGAATCAACACCCATCCATCTTTCATCCATTTCAAGGCCGTATATGACAGCAACAGCATCTAGATGGAGGAGTTCTACAGATGTCTACGTTTGGCATCCCTGCCGATTTCGTCCCCTTATTCAGGAAGACCATGGAAAATTCGCGCTGCTCCATAAAAGTTGGAAACAACATATCAGAACCTTTCCATATCAAAAAAGGTTTTAGACAAGGTGATGTGTTGTCACACGATTTTTTTAACATTAACCTTGAAAGAGAAGTACAGAACTCCCACGTATCTTTTAAAAGTCTGAAAAACTATATGCTGATGACATGGATATAAGCAGAAAAGAATACCAGCGCTGAGATCAAACGCAGTATAACTCTTGATAACCGCTGTTTCTATAAGCTGAGAAAGCAATTGAGTAGAGAAGCCCTCTCTCGAGGTACCAATGTTGCTATATAAGACCCTCATCATCCTCCTCCTGCTTTACGGTGCAGAAGCATGGACTATGTCAAAAGCGGATGAATGAAAAGATCTTCATGTGATTTACGGTCCCGTATGCAAAGAAGGGGAGTGGAGGAGAAGATTGAAGGACGAGCTGGGCGGGCTGTACCCTTTTATAGACGTAGCCAGGAGGGTAAAAGTCCAACAACTAACATGGCTCAAGCTTATAGAAAGCAATGCTGGGATAGTCTTCGAATACACACCCACACGATAGCGTAGTAGAGGAAGACAACAGATCAGGTGGCGGGCACAAGTCGAAAGAGACCTCAGCCAACTTGGAGCTCGAAATTAGAGACATCTAGCTTTTGACCGAGCTAGATGGAGAAGTTTGTTGGGTAAGGCCCAAATTCGCACAGGACTGTAGACGTAGAGCCACCTAAAGTAAGTAAGCAAGTAAGTTTGATTTTAAAAAGCTGTGTCGACATTTGACAAGTAAAAATGAAGAGACTCAAGCATAAATCCCGCAAAGAAACTTCGTAAACTTCAAACTTTTTTCTCTTGTGCTACGTGAAAGACAAGGTCTTTATGTCACTTTAGGGTCTTAATTTGTTACCAATTTGGTTATTGGGGACTTTAATGGTCTATTAGTCTTAAATCCTTAGATATTTCTTTAAATCAAAATGGCAAATATTTATTGGAATTGATTTAAGTCTATAAGTTTCTTTTATTGAATGCAATCGTTCCTAATGACTCAAATGGTAATTTTACATTTATTTCTACACAATGTTCCTCGGTCATAGACTTATATCATATTAGAGTTGATTCGTTAGGCATAACAGAAAATTTTGAAAATCTTCAAGCTTATTTCTCGCATTCTGGATATTGGTTCAAAGTGCCCGTAATTAGTGCGGTGATGAGGGATATAGAAAAGACAGACTACGCAGACTTCGAGGGTTGGTGTTAAGATGAATATCACTCAGAAGTGCTAGGGAATCTATATTGCCCATTAACAATTGGTGAGCAAATAAGGTACATAAGGGCTGCAAACCTATCAGTTTTAGTCGATCGGCATAAAGAGGCAAGTTGGATGGATCATTCCCGAAAAGACCATGTAAGGCAAATCGAACGAAACGTCTTTGGACATTTTCAATTCTGAGTGAATGGTTTTCATAAAAGGGAGACCATACTTGGCATGCATATTCAAGATGAGGACGGACTATTAGCTTTATTAATAATTTGGTCAAAATGGGAATAGAAATTCAGGTGTTTGTCACACATCATACCAAGATCTCTAATAGAATCGACTACGTTGACGGCTTCATTAAGGAAGTAGTAAACTCGATGAGATGGGATTTGTTTGCGCCAAAGATGATTTGTTTACATTTACCTACATTTAACTCTAGAAAAAGATATTAAGATCATTTTGAAAAGTAAGGAATCAGATGAAGTAGAGATACTCTTAAAAATTTTCTTATCATTCGCAAACATTAGGATTTTTTAATTTAAGACAGACATCGTTAACAGATAAGAAACAAAAAGAAGGGGGCCAAGGTGACTACCTTGTGGGACTCCAAAAGTTGAATATATAGAGGGAGACTATATAGGAGACTGAGTTACGGATAAGGAGTTTTATTGACTTGTTTATGAATGGGAAATATAAATGAATCTTTCCATGTATGAGTAAACACACCTTGGGAAAGAGAAAAAGTTCAAAGAGTGCAGTTAGAGTCTTTGACAGAGAATGCATACATTTTTTAGAACAATTGATTGGACACTATCAGGACCAGGGCAAAAGTTTTCTTTGAGGCTTACGATTGTGGCAAGTACCATTTCTTCAGTTATTGTAAAAGATGAAAGAGATGTTGGAGTTCAACCATCTAAATAACTAAAGTAGTGTGGATCAATATCATGAAGGTGTTCAATATATGATTTGCTAAAGTATTTAGCAAATAGATTTGAGATGGTTCTTGGATCTGAGGATATTACATTGGAGAAATTCATTGAAGGTGGAAACCCATCATATTTTCATTTGACATTTATTAAATATGTCCTTGCATCAGAAAGAAGGTTATTTTCCATTTGGTTAATGTATTGGTTATAAAGGGATTCCCTTTAATAGAAAGAATTATGGGCGAGATGATACTGATCACAGTATCAGATTTGGACTGTAAAAAGATCTTCCAAAGCTTATTACAGGTATTTCTTCGGCTACGAAGCTCTCTGTTGTACGAACGGGGAGCAGAGGTGAAATCTTTTTACGAGAGCACGGTACTGATTCTTCAATACAGTATGAGAGAATCAAATAAAACCAATTTGTAAGAGACTCTACTATTAAGTGAAGGGAACTTAATTCAAATTCGGCAGAGCTAAGAAGATTGTTGAGTTTGGAGAAATCAGCCCTACGAAAATCGTAACCATAATTCTCCGTTTCAAAAAAGTTGTTTTCAAATTCAATGGGGAATTTGTTGGGCTGGTCGAAATGTAACAACAAAGGAAAACAAAAAAAACTTAGGGAGTGTAACCTTAGCTGATACACCTTCAAATTCGATTAAGTGGGAATACGGAGTAATGAACTTTCAAAATTACTAGTGATAGCTAAAAGCACACCACGACCGTGTGTATTACTCGCATATTCTACGACATCCATTCGATAGATGGAATAGTCGTTTGTGAAGAGTTCAGTACTAAGGATATCAGGTGCGAGGTTGGTTTCGGTAAGGACAAAGATGTCATAAGGAAGGTTTTTGGGAGTTATTAAGGACGGCAGTAAAGGCTAAGACATTTAGGTTTAGTGGTCTTTAGGTTAGCAGCGATAGTATTTCTTCATATCTACACGGGATTTTTGGACATGAGATAATCGTTTTGAAGAGATAGACGACGCAAAAGAGGTTAGGTCTTCTATCACTTTTTGATTAGAAATTTCAAGGCCATCATGAAATTTCAAGAATATTTTCATAATTACATCACGTTTGATAGGGAGGCCTTCTTGGGACATTAAAACCTTTTTGTTTGTATTTGTTTTACATTCAAAGGAAACAGAATCTGGTTTGTCATGCAGGAAAGCTAGGGAAAGACGAACATTATTGTAGATTTTGTGGTCTCTAAGACGGGACCTAACATACTGATCATTAGTATTGGCCTCAGATAAATGTTTAGTTTACGTTGATAATTACATCAAAAAACTAAATCAACAAATGCTTACAAAAAATATCAACTTCAATTCTTACTAAGATTAAAGAATCTTTATCCTTGATAAAAATGGAGAATAACAGTTCTAAAAACATGCTACTCCAGAGTTTTTGGAATACATATTAAGTTTTTTGTTAATAGAAAATATAGTAAGGAGACAGTTCCTGGAAACTTTCAAATGCAATCTCTCCAAAATGTCAGTTGTCTTTAAGAAAGTTTACAGAGATCAGCCAGAAAACTATTTGGTATAACTGTGTTAAACTCATTGAGAAAATTGTTCTTACTTTACGTAAGCTAAATAATTGGGCTGAACAAACCAATATGATCAGTTGCTACCAAGCTGGCTTCCGTTTAAAATTTTCAACTATTAATACTTTGTGTTAAGTACTGTCTCCAAGCGATTTATTGTTACAAAGAAATTTTTACACGGTAAATGGGCAATAATTGATCTACTAAGTTTTCAGTAATATGTTTATCAACCAAATTCATAAAATTCTATGAGAAGGTGGTTGAGAACAATATTGCATTTGTCCAAGATGACTCATGCAAAGACTTCAAATGTTAAACAGGAGCAGGCGTTCCTCAAGGCTGTGTTTTAAGTTCTTTGTTATTTCCCTTATTTATTAATAATGTTGAAAAACATGTCCTAGGAGGCATTATGATAGGTGATGTTCATATTAAGGTCCTCCGTTATGTAGATGATCTCATAAATAATTTACAAAATTATTGTGAAAGTTGGGATATCAAAATAAAAAGCTCTAAGTTTAAAATAATGCTTTTCAGATCGTACTATAGATCTTTAAGTTATCATCACAACTGGAATTCTGGCGACGATATTATCAAAGTTGGAAAACAATTTGAATGTATTATATGCAAGATAACTTAAATGTTCATCATGTGCTTAAGAAAAAACGAATGTTGCCAAAGTTGCTTTAAACATCATACGTTCTAATTTTAAGTTTTAAGTTAAGTTTTAAAAACCTTGTTGATAGACACAGTTTACAAATATAAAATCCTAAGAGAGTTATTTATTTGAACATGTTTTAAAGCAAGTAGTCATAACGACCCCTTTGCACGTAAAAATAAATAATTATAATTATAATCATACTTATAATTTCAATTACAATCCCTGTATTCAATTGTGATCCATAATACCCTATCTTAGTAATGTTGTAAGGATAAAAGTAATTACCTACACGAACGAACAACAAAACAACTTCGAATAAAATTATACCAATATAGGTTAAGTTAGATACATATATATATCCCTAGGTGTAGCGAAGGTAGCCCAAGTCCACACTCCATCAAAAGGACAAAACAAAACGGGGAAAATCCGATTTGAATTGAAGTCTGAAAATAATTTACAACATTAGCTTGTTGAAGTGGAGAAATAAAATAAAATGAAATGAAACAAAATGAAATCAGGGAACAAGAGCTGCATTCAAAGGCATTTATACAATGTACATCATTGACAAAGGACACAACATAAGACATTTCAACATTGTAAGGATATAGGTACATTGATGAGTTCCAGAGGAATATAGGTGAGGTACCTTTGTCCCTATTGTAGATTACAACGAGTATCTACTCATATATAATTTTATAAATTCAAACACACTTGGAACTATTTTGAATGCAAACAATGTACAGAAATAGGAGAACAATGTTTCGACACTAACTTCTATGAAATAGTAATACCCAAGCATGTGTATTTAAGGATTAAATTGTCGATTGTAAAACTTGAATTAGTTGATAGATACTTCTGTGCAATGTTGAATGAATCTCAAAGGTAAATCAGTTTTTAATTAGAACAGATTACATACGTACTTTATGTATTGTATTTTACAATGGTACCTACAGAATTAACAAGATTCTCTACCATGAGATTGTATTGACAGTATTTGGGATTTGGATGTTGCCTGTTTATGCAATCTAGGTACATCTTTTTAAAGGCTACAACAACTTCGTGACCGGGTTCCTTTGCGATTTGTAATTCTTTTAATGTGATCTGTGATGAATCATGCCAAAATTCGGTGCCACCTTATTTACATTTAAATCTATCGATGGACAGTTTAAGTTATATAAAATGCTGATACGACTTCAAGCTTCATTCTTCCCACAGTTAGTTCTCTGGAAGTCAATATGTATAAAATCAAATGTAAGCAGGTGATGTGCTCCGTCTCGATAGGTGAAATGTAAACAAGATGATAAATATAAGGTGGCTCAGTTTCACCATTAATGAGTTGATGAGGAAATATTAAGTCATTATTAACACGCCTTTGATGGAGAGATTGCATTTGAAGAAGCTGAATGCGATGTTCATACAGAGGCAGATCATAATTATCATCTCAAGAAAGACCCGTAAGGGCAAAGCAAATGAAATTATGTTGAATAGCTTCAATAGCTTTCGATGAGTTTTCTAATAGGTAGTCCATACTTTCGAAGAATATTCAAGATAAGGAAGAACATGAACAAAGAAAGAGTAACATTAGGATCATTAAACTCCTTTGCCCAACGTTTTATAAAATTAAGCATAGAACCTACCTTATTGCCGATAAAATTAAAAATTTAAATTTTTAACATATTGGAACACTTAAATCCTTAAAAGTGAAGAAGCGACAGAGTTTCTCCTACGATTTACTAAAGGGTGATTTCTTAAAAGCTGTAGGAAAGTTTTAAAAAAAAAGGAATACAATTCAGAAAAAGAGGCTGGGATGCGACCCACACTGATAACTTCCCATCCCGTCGGTCGATTTGTCTTACTTAAAAGTTCGTCTATATGTACTTTGTACTTGCATCAATTTTTACCAAATTTGCGTACTATTTTTTGTAGATTTTATTTTTTATGAAAAAACGGACTGTTGGATTTTTATATAAAAATTACTGAATATCGAAAACAATATTTTTTGTGAAATAAAATAAGTTTGAAGCCAATATTTTTAATTTCTGAAAAGCTATTTGAGTCGAAAGTAAATTTTAACCAAGTTTTAGTATTGTTTTTTTTCTTAGAGTTTATTTTTTTTTTGTAAAAAACTGTCAATTCGATTTTTCTCAACATTTTTCAAAATGTTGAAATCAATATTTCTTAAAAAATAAAATAAGTTTGAAGCCTAAATTTCAAGTTTTTGAAAAGATATTTGAATCGATATTTAATTTTTACGAACTTTGAGTAATGTTTTATTTTAGATTTTTATTTTTTATAAAACAAAACTGTCAATTATATTTTTCTCAAAATTTTATCAGATGTCAAAAACATTATTCTTCGTTGCACAAAATTTTTTTGGAGATGAAATCATATTTTAGTTGTAAAATTTTTAAGGTGACAAATTTTTTTTTTAGTTTTTTTGATTTATAAAAAAAAAACTTTAAATGGATTTTTTTCAAAAAATATATTTCTTTGATATCACGTTACGATATATTATATAAATTTTAATTCAAGTCTCTAGCGTTTTTGGTTCGTAAGATATTTACGATTAACCAAAATGTTTACCTTTTTTTCTTGAGAGCCCTTTCTGCATCTTTCTGCCTTATTATGTGTATAACAAAATGTATTGGAAATCGATATCTCTTCTTTTTCTTGAATTATGGACAACGAAAAAAACGTCGCGAACGTACGGACGTATACGAACTTACGTTACCACGCACGCACAGAAATCTTCTAAAAATCTTTTATTTCGACTCTTGGGACCTTGAAACGTGCGTCGAGAAATGTCATAATTTTCAATTTGACAAATCGGACCCATTACAATAACTTCCTATGGGAAGATAAAAATGCATGAAATTTTTATTTGAATCGGTAGTACGGTCCATAAAATTTAATGTTTGAAGATTATTTCATGCAAATGTTGACCTTGACTGCGCCTCAAATGGTCCATCCGTATACGCAATCAACTTCATAATATTGTTCCAAAGCGTTTGAACATTTATTTGAGAATGTGAGGCCATTTGTAAAGCTTGATCTTTTATATAATAAATAAATGGGACTCTTACTAAAAATGGCACACTTTCACAAACAACATATTCAAACAATTTAGGAATGCAAGAGAGTTTTGCAGTGGGCCTGTAGTTTGTTATATCCACCTTGTTACCTTTCTGGAAATTTGTATAGGAAATGACATCTTTCACATACTGGGAAATTTGCTTGTTCTTAGGGAAAGTTTGAATATGAACGTAAGGGGTTAAACTTAATCAGTAATTCACTTTTGTAGTACTATTCGAAGAATGCCATCGGGACCGTCATCATTTAAAACGGATAGAAGATTAAGGACCCTACCCTGTAGGTCAGGGCCATTAACAAATGACTACTGGAAATTGGTTGCGAAAACGTTACAGAATATCGACAGTTTTATCTAATGAAATATTCTTGTAAGTAAATTTAAAAGGAAAGCCATCTGAATTTTTCTTTAAGTTGACAAATTTCCAACATTTTTTAGGATTAGAATGAGACTTAAATTCATAAATTAAATTTTAGGATTTTATTGGAGGAAACTACTCTTTTCGAATAGAAAATCTAATATATAAAATTTTGCTGTCACAGTGTTAGTTGCCATACTCCTCCCAAACGGCTTAACCAATTTCAATGAAATTTTGCTTTTACATTCGGTAGATCTGAGAAGAGGTTTTTATCTATTTTTTATAGTCCTAAGTGCTATGGTTTAGTAGCATCAACATCGTATACGGTGCAACGATCTTACGATAATATCAAGTGACGCTATGTACAATGAAGCACTGATTGCTATCGAGGATCTTTGCGTTATCATTGCCAACTTAAAACCCAGTCATTTCGAAATGGCAGCGGTTGTTGCTTGAAATGTCCCACTAATGAATGAAGAATAAAGAACCGTTTATGACCACATCTTGCTTGCAGTTTCGGCAGGACAACGTAGATTCTTTTACCATCCAAAATGGAAAACCTGGAACCTCTCAAAATCAGCTATCTAAATGTGGGTAGGTAGCTTAGAGCGAGATACGGGAATAGTATACTGTTTTTTCCATTCAACAGCGCTCCCTATTGACTTAACATACCGGCTGTCACTATAAAAGGTGGTATAACAAAAAAGAACCAGACTTGGAATAACAAAACGCAATGACAGACAAGTGAATTGAACTATAAAAGGTGGTAAACTAAAAACGCATCAGACTTGGAATAACAAATTGCGCATCTCGAACAGCTTAGTAATTTGTGTATGTATGATTGCTTGAAAATTTGAGCTGCACAATACATTTTTAGGTGAATTAAGTGAAATTTAATAAACAATGCCGCTACCAAGACAATCGAATCTTTCCCGATAGAGCCGTAATGCAAAAAGGATAAGAAACACTGCAAATGAAACTTCTGAAGAAGAAAAAGAAATCGCACGTTAGTATGGCTCGACTTCGTGCTTCTCAATCACAGCAAAATTGCCGAGCGAACAACAGAGGTCAAAAAATAGATAATATGCAATGCAGAACACGAGATTTATCAAGTGCAGATTTGAATCGAGCAGTGTTTCGATACAATTGCAGCAATGATAACAGCTTGCATCCTAGCGTTTGCATTGGGCAAATAGACGCTGTTTGCTAGTATTGTGGTACATCAAAGTTTTCGGGAGAAACGCTGCCTTAGTGGAAAAATTGATATTGCCATTGTTGACTCCGACACCTCAGCCATTGTATTCATTGCTTTGTGGCGAAACAAATGAAAAGATTTACGCAATGACTCTAGATGTTTTGGAGGAGCAATGCTTTTACTGCCTGGCGATTTCCGCCCACCACTTCCAGTAATTCCAAGAAGTCTGCCGACGAAATAAACGCTTGCCTCAAATCGTCAAATCTATGGCGCTATGTTAAGAAACTGCAGCTGACAACAAACTTGAGAGTTGCATTAATTAATGATCTGCTGAAGATTTCTCTGAGCAATAGTTGACAATCGGTAATGGTCAAGTACATGTCAATGTATCAAGTGGATTGATGTCATTTCCAAATAATTTCTGTAACTTTGTCTGATCAAAAGACGAACTTATCAATGATTTATTTCCAAACATTATTTCTAACTGCAAAAATTATGAATGTTTGAGTGAACGAGAAATTTTAGCGGCTAAGAATGAAGGTGTTAATTACCTGAACTACATAATTCAAAATAAGATCATTGGAACAATGCATTCATTCAAATCTATTGATTGCTTTCCAAATGATAAGGCCACCAAATATCCAATTGAATTTTTAGACTCCTCAGGTTATCACCCCAAAATGTTACTTAAACGACTATACTGAAAGGAAAATTCAAAGGTGAGGAAGTTCTCATTCCGAGAATCCCGATGATCCCAACCGACATGCCGTTTGAATTTAAAAGACTTCAATTTCCGATCGTCATTGCATTTGTCAGGACTCATGACCATAAACAAATAACAAAGTCAACCCTAAAAAAATTGTGGTTTGAATCTAGAACATCCATGTTTTTCCCATGGTCAATTATATGTGCCCATCTGTGTTGTTTGTTTTCGCCCCTGATAATAAAACAAAAAATGTCGTGTATCACAAGCTACTTAAGTAAAGAGCAACCTGTGTACTAAATAATAAATGATTTATGTAGGTACTTGATTTTTGTTTTGTTTGTTCTAATAAAAAAAATATAAAATACTTATTTATTGCCTTGAAGGCGGCCAGCTAGTAATATTATATTTTCAAAATATAATTCGTAAGATGATGATACAGACTAGCTACGCATATGAACGAAATACTCCCATTTTGGAGGAACAATCTTAGATCATTTTTGAAGTCCCTCTCACTTCAAAACTAAAAAAATTGAAAAAAAAATTTAAATTTCCAATATTTACGACATCTACATGATAAGATTGAGCATTCAGTAGGTGTGGTATCGTCCGGTTTTTTTTATGAATATGGAACACTTCTTATACTTTTACATTGTAAGATCCGTCTTATGACCAAAGTGATGATAACACAAAATCCTGTTCTGGCCTTGGTCATCATAGGTTAGGTTAGGTTAAAGAGGGTGCCAGTGATGAAATAGGAATCCTAAAATCAATAATGAAACCAGTTTGAGACCCTTATAAAACGTGAGAGGCTGATTATGATAATATGATTTAGATCGTTATAGAAGAATTCTCCTAGGTAATACTTAAGTTTTTGAGCTACCGCAGGGCATGTACAGAAAAGGTGAAGAACTGTTTCCTCCTCTTCCTTGTATATACAGCTTCTGCAAAAGTCATTGAAAATACGCCTAGCCGCTTGGCGTGCTTTCCTTTTAGACAGTGACTGGTGCTCATATGCGATCTGCTTAGAGATAGCAAGCGCCTTGATCGCTTTAAGTCTAGTGTAGGCCAGATGTTTTTTTGTGACCTGACACGTGGTGATGATCTTCCACCTGGACTTGCTTTCTTCAAAGCGTCCTGCATTAGCAGTAGTTTACAAGTAGCTTTTGCCAAGGGTGGTAGAATGGGTTGTACTGCACCGTTCCTGGCGAGGTCATCTGCCTTACAGTTACGTTGAATGTCTCTATGGCCGGACACCTAGTAAAGGTGAATATTAAACTGTTGTGCCATCTCCATTAGAGATGATCGACAGTAATTGACTGTTTTTCGTAGAGCAGGATCCAGAGATTTGATAGCGGCCTAACTATCTGAGAAAAAACAGATATCAGATGTTGATAGCACGTTTTCTTTAAGACAGGACAAGACTTCTTTTAATGCCATGATTGGTAAGGCGGAATGAGAGACTTAATTTCAGCCGTTCAGAGTACAGCCTCCACCAACCCCTTCCTTTGTTTTTGAACCACCTGTATAAAAATGGATTGAATCGTCTTCCAGGAATGCCCTATCCTCCCAGCAAGATCTAGAAGGTATATAAATCTGGAATTTTGTGTCGAATTAGAGTTGGGGGATGGTGTAGTCTGTGTGGTTTGGAATTGATTCTAAAAACTTAAGAATTACGGAGTGGCCATAAGTTGTTGTAAATGCACTGCGACGAAGCTTTAAGGCGAATATAAGAGCCTGCAGTTATTTGTTTGCTTAAAATATGAAGAGGTGTAAGGTAGAGAAGGGTGTCCAATCCCACAGATGTGGTAGGGGTCGTGCTAAGCGATCCGCTTATGTAATAGCATTTTGTTAGAGTTCTTTTAAGATGTTAATATGCTTTCCTGAAGCCGCTATAGCAACGGTAATCACATAGGTAATCACTTTGAAACGCTCCGCATCCAGACAAGTTAAGATTTCATTCACCACTAGGTTCCAAGAAGAGGGGATAGAACACGACCTTGCGGTGTCCCATTACTAACGAGACTTCTGGCAGAAGAGTTGCCCTGTTTTGAGTTTATTATTTTGCTAGTCACCATTAATTGAATTAACTCCCCAATATGTCAATGCAGATGTGTCCACGTTGTTAACAGCATGGAAAACAACCATAGTGAACTCTCTAAGGCCTTAAGAAGGATTGATGATAGAAATATAGGCCGTAGATCTTTAGGATTTACTTGCTAGCATTTAATTCCTTTGGGTATAAAAACAACTTTAACTTCTCTCCTGCTGGTAAAAATTGCCTCAAGGATTGGTGCAATAATGTTTGAAGTTTTTTGTAATTCGGATGGTAATATCCCATCTGGTCCTGCAGATTTAAATGGTTCGAAGCTGTTAAGAACCCATTGTAGTTTGTCCCTTGTGATCAGATCTTGTGGATATGTTATATTGAAACTTCAACAAATATGATTGTTGCATGTTGCGGTTAGAGAACTACCAGGAAAGTGAGTATCCAGTAGTAAGCGATTCTTCACTTGAATTTGTCCAGGAACCGTCTGTATTTTTCAGAAAGATATATCATATCTAGTTTTGTACCCAAAAAATTCAGTCGCTTTGGCAACGCTATCTTTCCAACGGCGACATGACGGATTCTAATTCTGTCATGCTTTTTTTGTACCGAGCTCCCCGAAGACTATTAAGCATTACAATAGTCTGAGGTCCAAAAGTGAGTACCAGTTTTATGCAGCAGAAGGCGTGGATAACAATCCGAATACCTTAACTTGAAACGTTATTTATGGTAATCGTACATAGGTTGTCGTATCAGTTTATTAGGGGAGCCAAATACTGTCATTGTTTTATGAAGCTCCAGCTGTTTTCATGAGCCTTTTCTGTTGAGATTTGACTTTTCTTTTTCCTAGCTTTCAATATTCTGCATCACGTATAGCCGCCTTGTGAGTTTCATAGAATTATCGCCTCGAAGAAAAAGCAATTTAACTCCTTTGCACTATTTTCTGTGTGGTGATATAAAGTGAACGAGCCTTGGAACAAAATATTGCTTACAAGGCCCCAATAACTGCCAAAAAAGAGGTCGAACATTGGGCTTCTCTTATATAACTTATTCGAAAAATGGGCCTCGTAACTGAATGTAGGCCTAAAGCTGATTGAGAGTTCACATATTGTCGATGTCTATTACAGCTCCTGGGTCATTTGATAATAATTTATTATAATTAATTTTTTTTTTAACATAAGACTAAACATTTGTTTCATTTATATGTAAATCTTTTAGGTGTGATATCTAAATCGAACTAAATTTACTTTAAACTTCTATATTTGTTTTCATTTTCATTAAATGCACGAGTATCGTTATAAACACACACATTTCCATTACTTTGTTAACATTTATATTCACAGAATTGTGCTTCAGGCGTTTTGTCCATGTAAAATAAATTAATTTGATTTCAATATAAAAACATTGAGTATCTATCTACCCACCTACCTACCTACATATGTAAATCCCTCTATTTATTTTCCAATTTTAATCGTTTCTGTTTTGTTGCGTGTGGTGAGATTATTATTATTTTATTAAAATTCCTATATCCCTAATAATAGAAAATAGAAAAACAAAAATATCAATTTCTATGACAAACTCGTATCAAGCCACCAATTTTCTCCCACCACCCATCCGATCAATATACCATAAAATAAAAATGAAACATAAAAACAAAACCTAATTTAATAAACAATAGTGGATACATTTTAATTTATTTTCATTAAAACAACTGTTAGTCTTTTTATAATACCTACATAAGCTCTATTTCAAAATATAAACTTTATAATAACATAGACAGATGATTTTTTGAACTTATGTATCTACAGATGTGTAAAAATATATTCATTTATTGGAAATAGCAGGAGACCTTTAATGCAATTTAAACTTTGTAAACACCCTTGTGGTATTTTGACATGAGCTTATATGGAATTATTTTTAATGATGATTAAAGCGAAAATAATTTGTTCAACAATAATATCATTTTAGATAGAGTGGTGGTGTGCGGTGCGTATAAGAGAAATTAAAAATTAATGTCAATAATTTTATTGATTTGATTTTAATTTACATGGAAATGTTGCTAAAATAAAAGTTGATATTTGCTTAAAATTCGCAGAATTATCCATTGCACATGTTCAATTAAATAAGGAAAAAATAGCATAAATAATAATAATAATGATGTGGTGCAACAGCTTGTAAGGAATTAGTATACCTTATGACTTGCAACTCTCAACCATTCCTTGGAATGGAGGAGACCTTCAGCTATCTAAAAAGAGGAATGCTTCTGGTGAAATGAAGATGCTAAAGCCTGCACTTTTAAAGTACTCGTCGTTTAGATAAAACGCCTCGAGAACTAAACTATTGGTCGAAGACATAGCTCTCGCAATATGACCCCGGACGAGTTTTATCACGAAGTTGTCAATTCTGTTGATTCGAGCATAGTTGTTTAGGACCTCGTTGGAATAGTAATGAAGATTCGGCTGTTCGATGTTAGCCGAATTTTCTCCATCTTGGAAGGGGCATCGTTGAACCACACAAAAGAACGATAAACGATCATAGGCCTTATGAAGGCCATGTAGTGAATTACCTTCACTCTAGGGTCAAGCCGACTGATTACAGGCGCGCACACTGTGTTGGATAGATATGTCCAAAAGTCAGGCTTCGGAAAATAAACGCGTTGGACCAAAAAAAAATGTTGAAGCATGAAGTTGATGATTTGATCAGAACAAAATTTGTCGAAGAATTAAGGTTTGCAGCACATTTATCAGAGCTGAATTCATCAACATCTGCTTATCGAGATGAAGAAAAGAAGAGTTTTGGCACTTCGAGTAGCCCTGTCATTATGTCTTGATCTTGATTTAACAGAGAAAAGCTATGAAATTTTGCCAAAAACCCGGTAACGCAATGCACAAAGACTCTTTTCCGAGCGTCTACGCATTTAAACAAGCAAAAATAGGAACTCTGTCAAAATGTACAGCAATGGAAACAGCAGCAGAAGGTGATTTTCAAGACTTAGTGGAAAAAAAAATTGAACGAATTATCTCTAAAAAATAAGTATTGATAACGACACACAGGATAAAATGATCTGTAGTGGCAATCATAGCGCTTATAAAATTTAGTTTGATAATCCTGAAAAGACGGACGAGTATTTGTTCCTGATAGCTTTTACCCCATTAAGGCTCATGGATATTCATTCAGGTAAATTCCTTTGAAAAATGATCGGCCGGGTTCTGTGTTGAATTGCAGACCCGTTAAATTTGTACTCAGAAAAGAATGCTCTTAGCTTGTGGAAGAAGAGGAGATTACCATGCAAAATTAAATTTTCTGAACTTAATAAATATGATCTAATTATAAATAGCCATAAAAGCTATAACGATATCTTTTGAATTTCATCTAACCATAGTTTATGGCAGCGTGTTCAATATTTTAACTGAAACTAATTCTGCCTCAAAATGTTTCATCTTTGGTGCTCTTCCAAGTGAGATTAACACAGAAAAATGTTTTGAAAGACCTAACAATAAAGCCAATTACAGATTTGGCCTCTCTAGTCTTCATCTGTGGATACGTAGATTAGAGTGCATATTACATATGGCTTACAGATTATCCTTTAAGAAGTGGCGCGTTCACAGGGACGAAAACAAAACAAATAGATAAAAAAGGATACAAACAGAATTTAAATCAAAAATAGGATTAAATGTTGATCAACCTAAACATGGATTTGGATCATCAAATGATGGCAGCACTGCCCGCGCTTTTTTTTTAACCTTTAAAAAGTTCATAAATAAAAAACATTTACGGAACTTTGATTGAAAATGTATCTTTTATTTTTCGAGTGATCGCAACAGGAGTGGAAATTATTTTGTCATAGCGTTGAAATAATAAAAAGTTTTCAAATACCAATAGCTCAAATATTCGAAGAAGCTCTAGAGAGCTTACACAAAACTTTTCGACGAACTAGGCTTGGCCAAGCAAGGAAGTCTTCAAGGTCAAATAAAAGTAAAAACGTTATGAAATATTAACTTTTGAAGTCAAAACCATTCCTTTCTTCTCAAATACAAATTAAAAGTTAAGAAAAGAAATAAGATCCTGAAGAAAAAAAATATCTAATTTGTGATAAACACTTATCCTCATCAGATGAGGAAAGTTAAGTATTTATATTTTTAAACTCTTTATGGTTTTTGTTTGAAAAGTTTTGAAATATATTCATATCAATTGAAAAAGAATAACTTTAAGAAAGTTTTTCATTTTTTTCCTCGATGGCTTTACATTCACCACACTGGGAGCTGTTTCGTCAACCAAAGGCTTTTCTGGCCCTAGTCAGAGCAGCATTTATGTGCCTGTCCAAACACAAATACTAATCTCACTAGATATCGAGGTACTTCACTATACTTTTGCTCGTTAATCGCTGCCCGTATCGTAGCCCAAGCCACCTGATTTCGGAATAGAATTGTCTCAAACTTAAAGACGTTTATTTTCAGTCTCCAATCGGCGCAATATCGCTAAATTTTGTCGAAATCACACTGCAAGAGAATTCTAATATCCTCAACCTTTAGGGCCATTCTGTACGCAATCGATTAGATAGTTGGTGTACGCAATCGCCTTGGTTAGTAGTATGCGGTCTGATAGGACTACCTATCCTTTTCCAAATCACCCAAAACAGCACCTGTGCATTGTGTTATTGATTTATTCCATGGGATATCAGAAACAAGTCTAGACGAAGCATGAACTGTGTCATGACACGCCTTGAGCCCAAACTGTTTATCCGGAAATATTTTGTTATCTGCAGATAACTTAGTTAGAGTCCTATCGACAATATTCTCGAAAACATTTCTAATGCTCGGAAGAAGTCTTATCGACTAAAGATTGGACATTTTGGAGTTGCCGGTTAACTTTTTCGGTCGAGAATGAAACGCAGCACTGGATAATACACGGAAAGAATTCTTAGATCAGATGCAAAAAAATAAGCTATAATTCACGAAAAATGAATCCAGTTTTGTAACTTGGATTCAAAATAAGTAAATTACTACTTTTTGTTTTGCAATTTCATTAAATGAGCAAAATGAAGATATTGGCACTAAAAATCATATTTCATTACATATATTTCATTGCATATATAAACTATTACACATTCCTTGGTACAACTCTCAATTTTCATTATTAACAAAGAATTGATCCCATTTGTTCAGCAATTATGTAAATTGCCAAGAAATTGTCATTGAAATCGCGGTTCTCCGATCGCCCTTGCCTTATTTCCTTTTGAAGGTTAAAGTGATGAAGTTAGGCTCTGTTTTCCAAGTCGTGGTTGGTGTGAATGCTAACATTCACCTTTTACACTTGCTGGAAAGCAGCTTCCAATGCATCCAACTTTTCCCTTGGAAATATTACTTCTTCTTTATCTATTTACGAAAGTATGTCTGTGTTCTCTTCACTTCAGAAGGTCATTATCATTCTTCTTACTGAATAACTTGTCCTACTACAAATCTGAAATTTGGTGGACAACTAAATTTAGGCTTCCATAATATTTCGATAAAAGAATAATTATATTGAAGTGGATCTGCAACATTTCTCGAGATGGAATCAACGATGGCTTCTACAATTCCACTAAGGTTGAACTACTTAGTGAACACCTTATAGGGCTTCTTCGACATATTCGAAGCCCAGGCCTGTAAGGAGCGGTTTATCCGGCTCCCCTTCCTTGGAGTTATACTAAGGATCTGGCCCTCCAGGTTCGTGGATGTGCCGTCGGGGTGACTTCCGTGCCACGTAAAAAATACCTTTAGTTGCAAAGAACCAACAAGCCTCGGATACGAACGGATTCACTCTTGACAACCCACGCAAACGAAAAAAGGATGACGAACTTCGGATCTGTACGTGGAATTTTAGATCCCTTAACAGACCACGAGCAGCCAAACAATAAGCGGAAGCCCTAAACTGCTGCAAGGCAGATACTACGGCCATCCAAGAAGTGCGATGGGATGGACCGGGCAGACGCAAACTAAAAGACTGCGATATATACTACGGCGACTGCTACCGAGAACAAAGACAGCGTCTATTTGGGTGTGGATTTGTTGATTGAACTAGACTCAGGCAAAAAGTCTTGAGTTTCAACAGTGAGAGCGAGCACATCACGACAATCCACATCAACTCTAAATTCGCCAACATAAGCCTAATATGCAAGCATGCCCCAACAGAGGAGAAAGACGAATACACCAAAGACATATTCTTCGAGCTCTTGGACAAGACATATGAGCAGTCCAATGGCTATGACACCAAAATTGTCTAAGAAGATTTTAATGCCAAGCTAGGAAGAGAAGACATCTTTGGTGGTATAATCGGGAGATACAGCCTGCTCGACACCACCTCCGACAACGGATTCACGCTGGTCGATTTCGATGCGTGGCGAGACGTTCTGGTAGCTAGTACGCAGTTCACGCATCTTAATATCCACAAGGAGACATGGAAATCTCCTAAACAATCAACCGTCAACAAGATTAACCACATTGCGATCGATGCACGACACTTCTCTAGTATATAGAATATCCGAACATTCCGAGGGGCCAACATTGACTCGGACCACTACCTCGTTGTAGACAAGGTACGGCTACGGATATCCCAATCCAAGCCAAAACAAGGAACTACTGTGAGAAGATTCGACGTTAGAAGGCTACAACCGCAAGAGACTGCCAAGTCCTTTTCCGATTGAGTCATTAATAACCTCTTAAGTAGTCCTATGCTGCCTGCATTAAGCTTTGAAAACCAGTGGCAACATTGCCTTGCAGCCATCAGAGATGCCGCCTCTGAAGTGCTAGGTTTCACACGGCTACCACGGCGAAACCCCTGGTTTGACGACGAATGCCGGCAAGTGTACGAAGCGAAACAAGAGGCATACAAAACGGCGCTGCAAAAAAGGACTAGAGCTGCTTGCGAGCAGAAGAGGAGAGAGGAACACCGGCTTCTTAGAAGGAAAAAAAGAGAGCATGAGAAGCGCGCGATAGAGGAGATAGAGGGATGTCACAACAGGAATGAGGTTCGTAAATTTTACCAAAAGGTGAAAAAACCTCCCAAGGGTACCAGCCACGAACCGAAGCCTGTAAAGACGATCAGGGGAACATCGTAGTAGAACCGCAATCGATGCTGAGAATATGGAAAAATCACTTCTCTAAATTATATAACAGCGATGAAGAACCGAATTCAGCTGTAAGGGAGATAGAACCACTCAACCTCGGCGACGCAGATCAACAATTCCGCCTACCCGACCTTGACGAAGTGAAGATAGCTATATCTTAACTTAAGTCAAACAAAGCTGCTGGAGCTGACGGCATCGTTGTCGAACTATTCAAAGCAGCAGGCGATGACTTGGTAGGGAGCATGCACCAACTCATCTGCAAAATATGGTCGGAAGAAAGCATGTCCGGTGAGTGGAATCTCAGCATAGTGTGCCTGATACATAAGAAAGGAGACCCTCTAAACTGCGGCAACTACAGAGGCATCAGTCTCCTTAACATTGCGTATAAGAACCTCTCTGCCATATTATGTGAACGTCTGAAGCCATTCGTCAACAACCTAATTGGTCTTTAACAGTGTGGCTTCAGACCAGGAAAATCCACTATCGACCACATATTCACACTACGGCAGATCTTGGAAAAAACCCAGGAGCTTCAAATCGATATTATCCGTTTGTGCAGAATGACGATGGAGAATGCACGCTGCTCTATCAAGGTCGGAAAACATCTTACCGATGCATTTGATGTCAAAAAAGGTTTTAGACAAGCCTGTCATGCGACTTGTTCAACATCGTTCTTTAAAGAATTGTGCAAAACTCAACCGTCAACACTAGAGGCACAATCTTCCAAAGGCCCATCCAATTACTCGGATACGCAGATCATATTGACATAATTGGAAGATCAAAGCGTGATGTCAGTAGAGCGTTTTTGAGCATTGCGACGGAAGCGAAGAAGATGGGTTTAGTGGTCAATGAAGGCAAACAAAATTGTTAATATTATTTAATTTAATTTGCTATAGGCAAATCCATATTTTAAATTTTAAACTAATGTCATTCCTACGAATATTTTATATACAATAATAGAAAATTATCCTATTCATTACTTCACAAAGTTCTATCTAATACTCTATTATATAGTTTAGAAAGTTCTTTGAAAGAAGTTTTGAATGGCTTTTCGTTGAATACATTTTCCAGATGAAAATCAAACTTTCCAATTGTTTGTTAACCTTTTTCAGTTTTGTGTTGCATTTCAATTCAATTTGTGTTGGTTCTTTTTGTAATGGGAGTAAAAAAGCTGTTGACGTTTATATTAATTGTATATACGCATGTAATACCACTGTAAGCATATATAGTGAAGTTAGTAAAAAGGAGAAGATGTTATAGGTTTTACCACTTTTGACCGGCAATACATTTTTGTGTATGATTCAAAATTTAAAAATAATTATATATTCGTAATAATACAAAAAATCATAAAATCTTATGATTCTGAATCACAAATATTTGCTTTACTTACTCAATAATAAAATACACGTAATAGACCAAGAGCTCTCAGCAAATTTTGAGTGAAAGTTTACCGAAGAATAACGATATGCGTCAAAAACTGTGACATATCAAATTGCGACTTTAGTAACGTTACACGTGTTAAAATACCCAAACCCTCAAGTTTGGTTAAAATGGCATTAACCGATCTCAGCCAGACAATTTTTAAAACCCCAAAAAACTAGCAATTGTGGTAAAAATGTTAACAAATTTTGGCTTCATTGATATTCTTTCTATAAAATAATATGACGTTATATAACTTAATAATAAATTAGGTGGCGCAACAGCTCGTAGAGCACCAGGGCCTTGTGACTTACAAATCTCAATCATTCCTGTGCAATTTCAGGGGTGGATGGGACCTACAGATTGTACTGAATCCTAACGACTAATTTGAGGAAGCACTGTTCGGGACGACAATTGTTGTCCTCATACTTTAGGTTTCACAGGCATGGATTTAATTTAAGACCTCAAACATGACAGTCCTACGCACTAACCATCACGCCACGGGTGTTGTCAACTAATTAGAGACTGATTAGCCTTACCAGTGATTTTTTTTTATTAGTATTTGATAATGTGGAAATTGAGTTTGTATTAAACCCTTTAGAGCTTGTAAAAAAATTTTGTTTTTGTATAACGTGTGTTCTTTTAGACGTGGGGCTTTCAATCTGGCAACACATACTTTTTTTCGGATTTGGTCTTTTTGACAGCTTTGAATTGATAAACGTTCCGTTTGGTTTCTACATCTGACAGAGAATAGAATAGAAAAATAACAGTTGGGTTCCGTTGTCGCATCAATTTATTGAAAGAAACTTTTGTGAGCGCATTATCTTGCATCGCGTCGTGGGTCTGTGGCGTAACCTCCAATATCATGCTATTAAACACTTCTGGAAATTATTGTGTCAGGTAATGGGAAGTCACTTATCTATATACGCAGGTAAATTCAAGATGACTGATGCCTTTGAAGAGTGTATTCGGGAAGTTGTTGCAGACTTACGGCCCCAAAGTAGCCCCATAAAGCAAAAAGAGGTCTTAAATTGGGCTAAAATTTCTACGACAGTGCCAAAATCATTTTTGATATATACAAAGCTAAATTCGTTTAGTAATAACATAAAATTTCTTCTAACAAAGCCCCCTTTACTTAAACTTAAAAAAAAGTCCTGCAAAAATACAACAAAATGTGTTAACATAGTACATTTCAATCTCGTGGGTTTTGGAGTAGGTATGTTTTTTTGTATCCACTTGACATCCTATGATTTGTTGTATGGCAAATTTCAGAACTTGATTGTAGTACATGAACACAACTCTCAATAAACGCAATTTCAAATTTATTCACAAGTAGCTCCACTCAAAGTCCGGTCCACCACCAACAGTCTACAGTATCTATTAATATGTACATGCGGATAAACTCTTGAAACTATATCAAATATGTGCTTAATAATACCGCAGTATTGCAATTGCTTCCGCTTCCTCAAACCCTTCCTCCTCCTACTCTTCCCAGCACCATCATCAACCATCACCACAACAACCCACTTTCCCTTCCTTGTTGCAGGAACAAAAAGAACACAACACCAAAAATAAAAGAACACTAAAGTTCATCAACTGAATTCTGAACTGGACTCATGTAATCCTTTTAATTACAAAGAGTTGTGAAACTTTGTGGTAGCTTGCAATCGCAAATGCTTTTATCTGTATTTAGTTCATTAAAATGAAACCAAAAACTAACTGAAAATATGCTGTCGGAAATGGTCAGTGATCCCAAATGACCATAGAGAGTCCATGTTCTATACATTATTATGAGAACGAGTACGAGTATATGGTATACAAGCTTGAGGAACTCTTAATGGACCTTTTGTGGAGGTAATTAAAGGGATAACATCGTGCGGTATATTGCAGCTCTCTTGGACTTTGTATTATAATGGCTTAGCTAACCACCGAATTACCATCCTGAGTTTGAGTTGAAACCACCAACTCCAACATCACTGTTTTTGTCCTCTTTTTATATTTTTAAGAGCTCATTAAAGTCAAACTGAGACAATAATTGCCAGGAATCTTTTATCTATAATGTTTGGCTGTGTTGAAGAGAAATCCTTACGATGTGATGTGAAGACGACAACGACCGACGACGTGACGCCAAAGACGACGAACTATAGAAGGAGCTTCAGCAACTATACCTACTATTGATCGCTCCATTCTTCACACAAGATTATCACATCAATATACTTTTGACTTTATAATGGACATATCCATTGAGGTTACAAAAGCCTTATTTGTAACGGCGGCGCGGGTGGTGCGAAGGGCAGAGAGGACGAGAGCCGAACGAAAAATTTCTTACCCAATTATTATTATATGCAATCCAGACAGCAGCAGCAGCCGTTGACATCCGGAAATTTCTCATTTTATATCCAGCCAGTGTTGTTCGTCGCTGTCGTCAGCTTCAGCTTCAGAGTCAGCATCTTCCTCGTCTTCGTATCCTTCGACGACGAAAACGAAAACGACGACGACATCCTTGTCATCGTGTGGCTTAAAGGACCTGTCAAATCAAAATATTCGAATAATGGATGAAAGCCATCAAATCAAATGGTATATATAGCTTCACAAAATAACATAGATACCATACTCCTCCATATATATCCACCTCGAAGACATGAGAGTTCTTAGCCACATTATGACACATAGTACGGCCTGACATTATTTTTTTTTCTTTGGTCCTTTGCTTTGATTCTTCTTTCTCTTTTATATATAAAAAAGGATGTGAAGAGAATGCCATGTCAACGCAAGTATTGAACACCAATCATTGTAATGACATTTTTGACATGACACCTTGGAAGAGAAATCCTTCATTATATTTCGTGCTCGTCCTTCTTTTTTTTTTTGATGAGATGAAATGGTATAGGTAACTGGTATAGAATGTAAAAATAAGTCCATAAGGACTTGAGACCTGACATTGCCAATGAAGACGGATATGTTTTCGTTTTTCTTCATAATTCGTGATTTGATATTTTTTGGAATCGGTCCTGGACATTATGGTGTCAGAATTTTTCATTCACTCGTCCTCTTATAATTCAGTAACTTTTACAGGGTCATTCATCCATTTCGAAAGTGAAGCTAATGAAGTACATAAAACAAATTTCGTTATAAGGACTGAAAAAGAATACCATTCATCAGTCGAGCCAAATTTTTTTCATCATCAAAAATTATGACAAAAATACAACAACGTCGACAGTTACGAACGAAGGTAATAACACATCATCCTCGATTCCAACTCTAGTTTACAATTCTTTTTGTAAGTTCGGTAGTTAAGGCCAATTTACTAGCATCACCATAGTTTGATAGTAATTCGACTCTACTAGAGCGTATTATGAATCGTCCTATACTTGAGAGCAAGAGTACTGAACGACCTTGGCATACACAAATCTGCTGGCAAAAATAGTATTGTTCCAATTTATCTGGAGACGTGTTCTTTAACGCTGCCAAAACTACAACGTTAGATTTTTCGTCAAGTCTATTCTACAAGTCTCATTATAAGCTAATGGAAAACAGCATTTGTCCTACTCATTTCTAAAAAAAATTGTTCATTCTTCCCCTCTTACTATCATCAAACCACTTACGCCCCTTCTTTCAAAGTTTATTGATTTGCTGATAATTGAAAAATCAACAGCTTAAGAATAAAAAGGAAAGTAATTTAGTGACCGGCAGTATGGCTTTCGTAGCAATAGATCCAGCGTTGACTCTTTAACCCAACAGTAGAACAAATCTGGAACCAGTGGCAACATTGCCTTGCAGCCATCAGAGATGCCGCCTCTGAATGGCTAGGATTCACACGGCTACAACAGCGAAACCCCTGGTTTGTCAACGAATGACTGCAAGCGCACGCACCGAAACAAGAGAAATACAAAACGGCGTTGCATAAAAGGACTAGAGCTGCTCGCGAGCTCTATGAGCAGAAAAGGAGAGAGGAAGACCGGCTTCTTAGATGAGCAAAAAAGAGAGCACGAGAAGCGCGCGATCGAGGAGATACAGGGATGTCACAACAGGAATGAGGTTCGTAAATTTTACCAAAAGGTAAAAAAACCTCCCAAGGTTACCAGCCACGAATCGAAAACGATCAGGGGAACAAAACCGCAGTCTATGTTAAAAATATGGAAAAATCACTGCTCCAAATTATATAACGGCGATGACGAACCGAATTCCGCTGTAAGGGAGAAAGAACCACTCAACATCGGTGACGCAGATCAACAATTCCGCTTACCCGACCTTGGCGAAGTGAAGATAGCTATATCTAAACTTAAGTCAAACAAAGCTGCTGGAGCTGATGGTATCGCTGTCAAACTATTTAAAGCAGCAGGCGATGACTTGGTAAGGAGCAAGCACCAACTCATCTGCAAAATATGGTCGGAAGAAAGCATGCCCGATGTTTTCATAGTCCAAGCGTCTGCAGGACGGGGGTGATGAGGTTCTTATATACCAACGCTTTGGTCTCTCGAAAGAGGGCTATACTACTCAATTGCTTTCTTAGCCCAAAGAAACAGCGGTTAGCAGAGCAATTCTTCGTTTGATCTCAGCGCTGATGCTATTTTCTTTGCTCATAGTGGAGCCTAAGGTCCTTAGACAACCCAAAGTAACGTCTTTCGATGGTGACTTTTCGACCAAGACGTCGGTGTTTTAGGTCCTTATTTGATGTACTTTGTTTTGTCCCAATTAACCTATACACCCATTTTTGCCGCTTCAGCCTCAATACTCACAAAAGCCCCATTGAAATCACACTGAGTTCTTCCGATTATGTCAATGTCATCAGCATTTGTTAGTAATTGTCAAGACTTTAGAGATAGTTCCTCTAGTGTTGACGTGGGAGCTCTGCCCATTCTTTCAAAGACGATGTGAAAGAAATCGCATGACAGCGCGTCACGTTGTTTAAAGCCTTTTTTGACATCCGATGGTTCAGTTACGTTGTTTCCAGCCTTTATGGAGCAGCGCGTATTCATTCTGCACAAACAGACGAGTTTGGCGGGGATGCCAAAACTGGACATGGCTCTACACAGTTCGTTCCTGTAGATGATGTCATATGATGCCTCGAAATCGATGAGGAGAAGGGTTTTTGACTATTTATCGTTATTGGGTTTTACAGGTTCTGCCATAATGGCAGATAAGGCCTTATAATGTTGTTGACGATGGGATTTAGACGTTCACATATTACGGCAGAAAATATCTTGTAAGCGATGTTAAGTAGACTGATTCCTCAATAGTTGGTGCAGTTTAGAATCGGGCAATCAATACTGAAGTTCCATTCATCGGGCATGCTTTCTTTCGACCATGTCTTAAAAATAAGTTGGAGCATGCTCCCAACCAAATTATCGCCAGCTGTTTTAAAGAGCTCGGCATTCAAGCCACCTGCTAAAGTGGCTTTGTTAGACTCAGATTGAAATGGCAATGTATACTTCATCAAGGTCGGAGAACGGGATTTTTGGCTTTAAATTGTTTGTTAAATGGATTATCCGGCCTGACAGCGGTATTCGGCTCGTTGCAGTTATACCGTCTCTAGAAGTCCTTCCATGTCCTCAGCATTGACTGCGGTTATACTGTTATGTTTCCATTTTCGTTTTTGCAGCGTTCGGTTCTAGGTTTTTATACTTGTGAATTTCGATTCAGCTGTCCATAGAAATTTCGAACTTCATTCCTGCTTTTAAACCTCTCATCATCTACGGTCACACGTTCTCAATCTACCTCTTTTTCCTTCTGAGAAGTCGGTGTTCCTTTCGCCTGTTCTGCTCATAGAGCTCGTGAGCAGATCTTGTCCTTCTATGCAGCGCCGCTTTGCGTGCCTGTTATTCGGCTGCATTTCCTTATCAAACAAAGGGTTCCTCGTTGGTGGTTGATTGAAAACCAGCACGTCTGAGGCAATGTTATGTTGTCTTGGTTCCCGATACTTTGTGTTGGTGGCAGAGAACGACGAGTGAGGTTACTTGTAACTCAGTCGGAGAAGGATTTGGCGATCTCTTGCGATTGTAGCAGTTCGACGTTGTATTTTCTAACAACATCTTCCTGTTTCGCCTACCTTGGCTACAATGAGGTTGTAGTCCGAGTCGATGTTAGCTCCTTCCAAAGTTCGGACATTCATGATGCTGAAAGCGCGCCTAGTGTCGATAGCAATATGGTCAATCTCGTTGATGGTAGATTGATCTGGAGAACTCCAAGTTCCTTTGTTGATGTTGAGGTGTGGAAAACTCGTACTGTCTACCATGAAGTTTTACCCGCATCAGAATCGATGAGCCTGAATCCGTTGTCGAAAGTGTTGTCGTGCAGGCTGTGTATCCAAAATATTCCACTAAAGATGTCTTCCCTGCCTAGCTAGGCATTGAAATCGCCCAGGACAATTTTTATATCGTAGCTAGTGTTAGGCTAACGTTGCCAAGTCTCGAGGCGCGCATTGAAGCACCTATAGCTCTAGACTTGTTGCCTAAGTTTGGCTCCAATGACCAAGCCGCGTTCAAATAAGCGTTTTTGGTTTTCTCAGTAGCAGCCACCATAGTAAATATCGCAGTTTTTCCTCCTCCTTTTGCCCAGCCCATCCATCCATCGTGTTTCCTATTTGGTGGCCAGGAAGTCACCTTGACGCACAAGGCCCTTGATTCAACTGCAAGGGCGAGAGCCGGCATAACCGCTCCTTACCGGCATGGACTTCGAATAAGTCGAAGAAGCCCTATAAGGTGTTCACTTAGTAGTTCAACCTAACTGGAACTGTACACGCCACCCTTGTTTCCATCTTGGGAATTCCTCAACTGCCGTCTGGTGTTAAAAAATTTAAGATGCACCCTGCCTATGCCATTCAACATCAATAACGCTAATACCGTCTACAACCGATTTCTTGCGTAGTCGATTGATATTTCCGACTTTAACCATTGCGTAATGTCAAAAAGTGTTTGCGTTTAAATCAAGACTTTTTTAGTAAGTTGCAAGGTTTTAGAGAGTTGTAGAAATGTTAAATGATGAACTAATAGTTAGTTTTAAATAATAGCTAAATTTGACAGGTGCCAAAACCACAAAACGAGTCAACTCTTACAACTTTACAAGTAAGTAACTATACACCGAAAAAAATTAAAAATGGAAAAGATGCTTGCAGGCAACAACCTCAAAGACTTAAAATAGGTATAGACTTTAGGTTCAACGGCATGTTGGTGGTATGGTAGGATAAGAGAAATAAGTTACTATTTTTGTTCATTTAAATTTTATAGATTGGCATATTGAAGTCAATTAGCAAATAAATATACATATTGGCAAATCAAAGTCATTTCCTCGAAATGAATTATTGACAGTTTTTTTTTTAATGATGTATTTGCCTATTAATTAATCCATTTTATGATTTCACTTCATTGTGCACATAACATAGGTTGATAAATTGATTTATTTTTGTTTCGTCTATTAATATCCAATAAATTAAATTTTTGTTGATACCAATAATTGGTTAAAAATTAAAGCAATATAAACAATAAACTAATTGATTAAAAATAAATATTGAAAGTTATTGATATGATACGTATTTTTATGGGAAGCCAATTTGATTGTATATATGTACTGCATTATAATTACTAAATGTCAAAAATACTTCTATAGTTCCATAGTAATTAAAAAATCAATTCTGTTTTATGATATGTAAATGGTTGAAACTGTTTTTGATATTATTGTTTATTTTTAACGTTCAACCAATTACAAATAAACATACAAATATATTTAAGTAAAAATAAAATAGTTTTAATTTTAATTCTTAATAATTTTAAACAATTTGCGTATTAAAGTGTATGTTCACTTTTTCAGATAAACAATATAACCTTTTCAGGCCTCGAACGAATATGTTGAAAAACATTATGAAAATTGTGTTCAAAGCATCTTCAAACACCCCAAGTACAATTGTGTTTAAAGCATCTTTAAACAACTTGAGTACTAAACCCGTCAGATTTCAAGGTGGCAAAATCGGAAACCCGCAAAAAAAAGGCTGAAGAAGAACATCTTGTTTATGTTTTTAAAGAAGTTCTCGAAAAACTACCAGGCTCCGTAAAATAAAGAAGAAAGAAGGCTTACTCCGAACCATGAATTTGTATTTATAAATAAAGATTACCCAAATTACGGATGTGATGGTAAAAGCCACCATATTTTTAGACGTTTCTCAAACTTTTGACAAGGTTTGGCGATTGGGACTTGACTAAAAACCGCAATGGGAGCCTGCACAGGCAATACTAAAAAACGGGCTCTTTAGAGTACTGTACAACGAAAATTACTTGGAACCAAAGAAAATAAAAGCCGATGTAACGCAAGGGATATTTTAATGGATTCCAACTCTTTCATGGCCGCCATTTTCGATGATATTGTAATATGCGTGCAAGCTAGATCCGTAGCAAAAGCTGCAAACTCGATAAGATTAGTGTTTGAACACAAAATTTTAGCATCAAACAAAATAAAACAAAATCGAAGTTTATTAATTTTACAAACGAGAACATAATTATAAAGAGTTTTTCAATTGGCGCGGGTAGATTTTATTCAACCCGTGGCGGTAATTTTTTTGTTTTTAATAATTAGCGAACACTAAAAGGGTTTTATATACCTTTAAAATACCAAAGACACAGTGTGAGCATAAGGAAAAGAGGGAAGGGCTGGATAGGAGGTGTCGGTGTACATTGGTTTTAAATTTCTGAACATTGCAATGACAGGGAAAGATAGAGCGTGGCAAGGCGTTCCACATTCGCGTAGTACGGCTAAAAAAAGAATCTCTGTACTTCATAGTACGGCCGAAGTTGGGCTCAAGGGTAAACTGATGGGCATTCTTAGAAGAGTGGCTGTAACGGTTAAATTGTTCAAGGGGAAAAATGTAATTGGCTATTTCACTAGAGCATACCGTTAAAGTAACGGTAAAAAAGGGTGAGGCAAGAAACCTTGCGCCGATGTTCGAGTGATGTAAACGAGTTGATGATGTTAATGTCACCAATCATTTTAAAAGCTCTTTTTTGAATACTGTCCAGGAGGCTTAAATAAGTTACTGGAGCACCAGCCCAGAGATGAGAGTTATATTTGTTGCAACGTCTCAAAAAACCTAGACATCTTGCGGCATTTTTGGCAACATCGCGTATGTGATCACTCCACAAAAGGTGTTTGCTGATGCACATTCCGAGGATGTCAAGATTTTCGTTTCGTTGATGCCAGTGCCACTTTATTTCACTTTAACGATGCGAGACAGCATTGCTTTTTCGAAGCATTAAATTCCAAACGATTTTTTATTCCCCATTTTACAATGCTGTTTAATTTAATTGAATTTAATGACCTAATCATATTTTGCCATGGCAGTTCCACATCCGAAGAGGAGGGTTGTGAGTCTGGAAACGAATATGAAAAGCTAAGAGTGCTATCGTCAGCGAAACAATGTATTGGATTAGAAGTAGCAGACAGGAGATCATTTATAAAAATGAGGAAGAGGGTCGGAGACAAAACGGAGCCCTGGGGCACACCAGCGTTTATTTTATGAGTTTCAGACTTGAATCCGTCCAGAACAACTTGTATTGAACGGTTCGAAAAAATATGTCTTATCCAACGAATAAGAGATTCGTCGATACCGAATGCACGCATTTTCGATAAGAGAGCATGCCAGACTTCATCAAATACCTTTGAAATATCAAGTGCAATAATCTTACTTTCACCAAATGATGTAAAGATTTGTTCCACTGTTCAGTGAGATGAACCATGAGATCACTAGTGGACCTATTGCTATATGAAAGTCGTATTTGTATTTTGTTTTGGTAACATCTGTCAAATCTTTTTTTTATTATTGCCAAATCATCATGTCATGTTACACGATTGATAAAATTTTATTAACAGAATGAGTAATAGTTAACGAAAACGTTGCGCGCATTCCGCCCATTCTACGGCCCTTCACAGTCGATTCTTCAAAGTTTGGTGGCCACATTCGAGACGACCGGCTCAGTAAACAATAAGCCAACTAAAATCCGTTAAAAAAATGCAAGATTGGCAGAGCACATCGCCGCGGTCGTGAAAATATTCAGCTGAACCTGAGGCAGTCTATTCCTCGCCGTGCAAAAGTACTCGGCCTTTCGCAGGAGCTCAAAGTTCATGACCATCCACAACGCCGGCCGCTGCGCCGCGCCGTTTGTTGGCTGAATGAATGGGCTTCGAATCGTTTGGAAGAGGACCCCAATTTTGGCGGGGTCCTCAAGAGGCGCATTTTGTATGAATTGCTGTGTTTACAAGCAACTGAAGTTCACTAGGTGATAATGCATCCTCAAAAAGTCGCCGTTTAGTGTGGATTTTGGGCTGTCTTTACTTTTTTGAAAGCTACGTTAATGAGGCGATCACCGTAAATAGCGAGCGCTACATAACGATTATGCTAGTACCCGTAGCATGATGGTTAGTGCGTTGGACTGTCATGCAAGAGGTCTTGGGTTCAATCCCTGCCTGTGCCACCTTAATTTAAAAAAATAATTTTCGCGGGTACTGCCTCTTGCGAGGAATTGACAAATCCTTCAAGAGTAATTCTTGTCATGAAAAAGTGTTTTCTCAAACTAGTCGTTCGGATTCGGCCTTAAATTGTAGGTCCCTTCCATTCCTGACAACAGTACTCGCACGCAGGAATGGTTGAGAGTTGTAAGTCACTAGGCCCTGGTTCACAACGGACTGTTGCTCCACCCCATTTGAGTTGACATAACGATGATAACTAATTTTTTAGGCCAAATTGAAGCTTATGGACCTAGATGACAAGTGGTTCCAGAAGGACGTTGCTACGTGCCACACAGCAAACTCCACGATTGACGTTTTGCATGAACGATTTGATGGTTCTCATCACCTCTGGCAGGGTTGATGTGAAATCGCCACTAAGTTATGCGATTTGACCCCGCTAGACCTTTTACTGTGGGATTTCTTGAAGTTGCAGGTCTATGCAAGAAAACCATAAGTGACAGGCCCTCTCGCAAATTTAGCCGGTTTTATGCGAAAGGGTCATTGAAAATATAACCATTCGGATCCGTGCCATCGTAATAATCCGAGGCGGGCATTTAAATGATGTCATATTCCAGAGTTAATGGCATACATGCGCCTTTCAAATAAAAAATAATGTTGTTTAAACCCCACACACAGCTTGTTTTTTTCAATTTTAACATCTACCCCCACTTATTGAAAAACCGTTTATTGTGTTCCAAGTTCTATAAACAGAACAGAAGTATCAAATTCAGAAGAACTGCCAAATTCATTGGAACGATTTTGATGGATGCAAAGTACAATTTGTAAACGACATCAAACAATAAGAGAAGAGGTAAACTTAAAATACGGAAGATTCTACTGCTTAGCAGGAAAAAAATTCTTACCTTACTATCTAAATAGTTACTGCCGAACTTTTACAATTGGTATTCGGGCTTTTGTAAACAATCTACTAACACACTTGCGCGTTGCTGATGAAATGTAAGATCTTAAAGTAACTCTGACGGTTTCCCAGAAGGTATGTATCGGAAAATCGAATTCAGCTGTAAAAAATCGGTCCTGCATTAAGACCTTAGCTTTATATAAGATCCAAACAATCTAAGAGCTAAATTGAAATCATCTTCAGTGATAAATATTTAGATTTGAGAAGAATCAGATACTAATCAGTTTAGTTTTATTTCTGTAGACCACCTGCTCTGATTGAAGATTTAGTCTGGAGAGCCAATGAGTCAATGGGTCTTGAAACCATTCCTTCTAAAATAATTTCTGACAACAGGCTATTATTTTATACTCTGTCACTACCAAGTAAACTATGTTGTTCGCCGAATATATGGTGGACTTTGGAAACTATGGCTTTAAGCAGTATTAACTCCGCAAGATTGAAGCTGTTAAAGACACTTGTACTCCCATTAATATGCTTGCCTCAAACTCAGTACTGCAAGATAGACTGAGTGTAGCAAAACAAGGTTTTATTAAAAGATTTAAAAAAACAGTGATATTTACGAGAAATCAATTGAGATTTTACGTAAACATTAACAAAATCTTCATATTAACCGAAATAAAACCAAAAAGAAATACGAAACACTTTCAAAGAGTCATCCATTTAACCAATTTATAAAAAAGGAGATCCTAATCTCCCTGAAAACTGCAGAGGTATCTCTGTTCTTATTTCATTACGAAAACTGTTTACTCGAATGCTATATCTTAGACTTGTACCTTAGGTTGAAACAAACAACAAAATAAGTTATAACCTCTCTAAAATTGATCAAATTTTTACTTTAACTAATGTCGCTAAACGTTTTTTGGATAAGAAAACTAATCTCTAAGTTTTTTTTTTGTAGATTTTAAAGCTGCCTTTGATACTATAAACAGAAAACTATTACGTTTCAAACTAGCAGGTGTTGGATTATCAACAAATTTTTTAAGAATATATGAGAAAATTCTTTCAAATACAACAGCGGTAGTTTCTAATGGTATAACCGCGTCGCAGCAATTTAAAATAGAATGTCCCGCAAGGTTGCATTTTGAGTCCTTTGCTCTTCTCACTTTTTATTAACTACATTGGAGACAGTGTTCCTGGGGGTGTACATTATGGTGATTTGCTTGTAAAGGAGCTTTTATATGCCGATGACCTTTTCATTCTTACTGATAATCCGGTTATTCTACAGCTGAAAATTAACAAACTTAACCAATTTTGTTTTGTTACTCCTGGGATCTTCAAATAAATACTTCAAAGTCGAAGAATAGAGGTAGTTACAAAATTTTGGAACCTTAATGGTGAAAGAATAGAGGTAGTTAAAAAATTGAAATACTTAGGTTTTACAATAACGCAAAATTTAAACATCGGACCTCATGTAAAAGATAACACATCAGTTACGAAATCAGCCAATAACAGCATTTGGTCAAGTTTTTTTTTTATAACAAATGTATCAAACCGATGGTAAAATTCAAAGTATTTGATGCAACAATTAAAAGTTCACTCTGTTATGATAATGAAGTGTATGGTTACGAAATATGTGAAGTTATCCAGAGATATTTATTCAAACGTGTATTTAAGGTCCCTTTAAACACAGTAAAAACAAAACCACGCAATATTATGTCGAACCTGGACTACCTCTAATTTTCTTAAAAAACCTTAAGGCAAATGCAGACTATATTGTCAAAGTTTTAAAGATATGTGATAATAATCTTCAAAGAAAAGTACTCATAATTGCACTTCATCGTTGTTACATGCCGTTCAAAGATTGTCAAGAATTGGCTGCTATAAATATAATACGACATTGAATTTAGCCTTAAATAATTTTGGTTTATGGAAGGATGATGAATTCTATGACTGCATCTCAGCAATTGAATCAAATTATTTTCGAAAAGACAGTTAACGAGATGATTTTAATATTTAAGATCCGAACTGAAAAGCTAGAGCTAAATTACAGACCGTAAAGGGTTGATATAAACTATAATTGTAATCTTTGCAACCTTAATCAAATCGAAAACGTTAATCAATTCCTAGCAAGATGCCCAATAACCCAAGAAATGCGACGTTTATACTTTAGAAAAATCTTTCTTTTTACAGAAGAGAGTTACTCAATTCTAAATGGTGAGTGTGGTTGGAAAGTTCTTATCCGGTTTGCTACTAAAAGCCTTTTTGTTTCATTCTTCCAGTCTTGATATAATAATAATCTTAATTATTTAATGATAAAATAATATTGAAATAAATAAACAAAAATAAATTAATACATACAACGTCTTGCAGTTACAAGTTTTTATAAAAATCGCTATTGCGGAATTAGGTTTTTTTCTAAAAGAAAAATTAGACCTTTCTTTTTTTTCTCGGTAATAGGTATTTTATTTTCATACAGAGGAATAAGATTTTGTGTGATTTTCTTAACTTGTCTACAGTTTTTGGGTGTGAGTTATCGAACTTAATAATGCTTCCAATACTTCTATTTTTTTTTTTTCAAAACGCAAGTACCGATTTCGTTCGCGTCATGCTGTCCATCGCCTTCGAACCAAACGAAGCACCGTACATCATCAGTGTCCTTAAGGTTACAAATGTAAAATGGTATACTGACAGCTTTGAAGTGTAGTAAAAACCTGAAACATCTCCTCTAGGACATGGTAAAACTGCCTGCAGATCATAAGTTCCAACGAAGATATTATCAACATCGTTTTTCTTGTCAGCATCTTTTTCTTTCCTTGACAAATCTTTTTCAAAAAGGTGAGCATCGTATGTCTCACCAAGAGTTTCTTTAGTTTGGGCGTCTTCATTTACGAATGCCATACATTCTTCGCATTGATTCTTTCTGGGACGGAAAAACGAAATGCTGTATTCACTTTTGAAGATATTTCTAAACAGTTGGTAATTTGCATACGAGCAGTTTTTATTTCTACAAACAGAAACGTAGTCGCGATGTGAATCTGCAATGCGTTTTGAACCATTGAGTTCTGACGGCAGTAATGGCTCTCAATTGGAGGGATGGAGGAAATATGATTTCACACTTTGTTGGATATCTTCATTTAAATGAGAATGGTTTCCATGTTTACCTCGTTTTTCGATAAGTGTCGTTATACCGCCAGTTTTATTTGCGTTGGCGTTCACCTTTTCTACTACTGTTCGAACCGCACGTGAAGTCCCTGCCAATGTGTTCATAAAGAATAATTTACAAACTCGAATTTTTGTATTCTCCAGTTGAAATGAAAAGCAGCTTTTTTTTGCGGGGTGCCCGTTTTCGTTCCTCTCTTATGTACCTGTACTTAGGATTTAATGGTTCAATACTGCGAGCGAGGAATTTTCTTTGCCTTTGAAGATCTCCCATTTCCCAAAAAAGTTTTCTGTCATTCTCAGTTCAGCCTGCATTTTTCGTTACATTTCTTTTCGCGTATTAATCTTTCTGACTTCGAAACCGATTGATACGACTTACCTGAGTTTCTCAATCTTTTTGAGTTATTCTTTTTCCAGATTAGTTTTGCGCTTTGGTGTTTGTTGAGATGAAACTTCTGTGACTAGACCTTCACCTCGATCTTCCTTCCGTTCTTCAGCTCTGTCCTGACTTCGATCTTCAGCTACCCCTTCACCTACCTCATTATTTCTTATGCTTGAGTGAAAACTGCTGATGCTAGAGTTGGGACTTAAGTTATCCGAGTCAAAGACACGGTGGGTTCATTTGCATTAAGAACGGTAAACCAATTATCCGTTGGAGCACTTTTATGATCGTTTTCATTATATTTCTTGGCTCTAGCCAATTTCAGAAGAAGCTAAGTAAGCTGGAGCATGTTTTTGACGTTTTTATAAGTAGGAAGGTACTACTGAAAACACGAATAACTCAAATTAATCATACATTCTGGAATAAACCCCGAGAATAACTGGTACCAAACTTAAAACAAATAATAATGAATAGTGGCAAATTTAGTTTTATTTCAAAAGTGAAATTAAAAATTTAAGATAATAAAAAAAAATATATGGTAAAATGACACTATTTAAGAAAACAAATTGATATAAAATTTATTTGATATAAGTCAAAAATATTATAGAGAAAATTGGCATAAGTAAAAACAATGAAAAGGAAACATGTGACAATTGGAACAAACTCCATCTAGCGGAATTGTAAAGTGATACAGTTATGCCAGTTTGACAGAAAGATAGAGAATTTTTTTTTAGTTGATTATCATCATTAACTCAAAAATCGAGACTTTTGAGTTATGTCGGTTTTCTTAAACAGCGACGATATGTTAATCTCTTTTAGAATCAATCTATTATATTGTTTTAGGTAAACTAAAAGTCCATCTTTCAGTTAATATTGAATCCCTTAATCTACCATTACTTTTTCATCGATTAATTCATCAATCTTTTAAGTTGAAATACACTAGCAGACGGCTTTTAAGCCATGCTCGTAAATCTTTTATTTTAAAACATTTGTACTTTATATGTTGAAAAAATAATAATAAAACAATTTACTATCAACATATTTTTGATCAATGTTGTCAAGGAAACAAATAATAAAATAATATCTTGTCAAAAGTCTTCACATAGATTAATACGTTAAAAATTTTAATAAATTACCATTTTATGGATTTAATTTCATTTTTGTTCTCTTCGGTTTTTATTACAAACAAAAGTAAATAATCTAAAATCATATCCTTTGACATGAACTTTTCAACTTTTTACTGCTTTCTGTCTCTAAGTTGGACGAGAGCACAAAAGTTCTTGGAATTATTAAATATCAGACTGGAAAGTGGCATTTTGAAAAATAAATGAGTGGCTCTTTGTAGGAGTAGAACGGAGGAGTAGTGTTTACCAAACTACGTAACACTTTCATCATCATCATCATCGTTATTATCATCATCATCATTATCATTATAATCATCATCATCGATTCTTCAACAATTAACACAAGAAGAGAGCGAGAGAAACTGCAAACTTAGAGGAGAAACTTTTTTCATCAAGAAATGCACAACTTTGGCACTTTTGAAGATTATTTAAGTGGAAAGTTGATGAGGGACGTAGGAAACGAAAGTTTTCTTATTACAAAAAGGCACATCGACTTCGGCTTTGGACGCACACCGAAAGAAGCAATTGCGGGAAAAAACAAGAAAAAAGAAATCATCTCTTTTCTTCGTTGGACCCTTTTTCCGTATCCGGACCGGATCCGCTCCTCACGGCAATGCTTCTCTTCTGCATCCATTTTAATTTCCACTAAACACTATCTTCCCAGCTTCCACTAAGTCAAGTTGATTTGTGTCTGGCTTGGCTGGGCTGATGATGGTGTATAGTCCTTTGGTTTCGTCTTCTCAGCCTTATTGGACAAGTCCTGAAAATTCTAATTGGATTCCCCCATTACACTGTCAGCCCTTAGTCAACCCGAAGAAAAGACAAAAGCAAAATAAAAAAAGGAAATCAATGAAAGTAGCTAGAAACAATTATGCGAAATACGTTGCATCAAGAAAATTTACTACTTCGAAGGATAATTTATGCAAAACTATAACATTCCTTTTCGTGTGAATTGCAGTGTAGAGTCCTTTCATGTGGCGACAAATTCTTCATTCTGTGTCCATAAGTTGGTGAAATGAAAGAAGCTGTAGGTATACAGTTGATACAGTTGGTGTATACAGGAATTCAAATTAAGTATGGGAAGTAAATTAGTTTCATATATCTGCAACTAGTTCAAGTTGTACTCGTTTAATGTGCCCGTTGGTCCTTGTAATAATGTTTAAACAAAGGAAGAAGACTGAAAATGCAATGAGAGTATATGGGGCTGCGATGAAGGAATCTTATTTCGAACATTAAATTTCGGAAACAAGCAATTAATTATTTTTCGTCCAATATTTCAGTTGTAAATTGCAATTTTAAAGAAAAGCAAGAGTTTGCTGCTGTGTGTCCTTTTTTTGAAAGTAATCGAAAATATCGTTTAATTTTAGTCATGATTTACTACATGATGATAAAAGGATGATTCTGTTCAGAATTTTCAGGAAATTAATAACAATACGTCTGGAATTGGGCATTCAAGTGTAAGCTTATGAGCAATCCTTTAAGTACGGATATAACAGTTGAATCGTTTAGAGGAGTTATGCCAGTTAAGAAACTTGGAAAAGCTTTGAATGTTTTAAGATAAACAACGGTCGTGGCTTGCTTTTATGCCTCAAATTATGTTTTGTGAAATTCTACTCGATTTTTGATTCCCCAGATTCCCCGAATTTAATGATCCTACTTATCATACGTTGAATTGGGATGAAAATCAGTTTAAGTATATTCAGCTGAAATTTCAGGACCCCGTCGAGTTCCCGGGCCGGGGTTTTGTTTGTCTACTAACAAACCTTGTAGTAATATATGGGTAACTTCGGCGCTTTCGGGAGCTGGATAACAGCTTGTAAGACCTTTTCTAG
The DNA here is from genome assembly GCF_945859685.1 of Eupeodes corollae. NCBI lineage: Eukaryota > Metazoa > Arthropoda > Insecta > Diptera > Syrphidae > Eupeodes > Eupeodes corollae. The sequence continues at coordinate 98,256,997 of NC_079147.1, forward strand.
AGCACTCATTCCGATAACAGATAAATTCACTTAAACTGCAACACCTAGTTGTTATTGGCCTGCCATTTTACATATCTTTGGTTCGAGTGACTCACTATTTGATTTTCCATATTCTTGTATATTCTTTCTAACTCGTCCCACTGCTCTCGAAGTCATTAAATGGCGGATCCGGGGGAGATCATTTTTTGTATATTTGTAGAAATTTCCTTCAATTCAAAACTAATCTTATTGAGTTAATGGATACGACCCCATATTTTGAATGTTTTATTTTTTTTTATATGAAACCAAAATTTGTATTTCAACGACATTCGCCAAAAAGTGGTTTGCTGTCAAAAAAAATTTTAATTTTTTAAACCTTAGAAATGCTCATCCCCTTTAACAGCTCAACCGTAATACTTGCGCTTCTAGGAATGCTCATCAGTATACCCTCGAGTCTAACTTCAGCCGTACTGTCAAATACAGATATTCGTTCTTTAGCCGTACTAAGCGAATGTGGAATGCCTTACCAAACTCTGTCTTTCCTACTCATTGCAATATTCAGGAATTCAAAACCAATGTGCACCGACATCTCCTTTTAAACCCCCTCTCCTCTTCCTAGTGCTCACACTGTGTCTCTGCATAATAAGGGTAGCAATATCCCCTTGAGTGTGTGCTTATTATAAAATAAAAAAAAACAGAACTAATCAACCGATTTCAATAATGGTCTCTTATAGAGTAAGAGCCCAGGCCCGCCAGACATTACTTATTTTCTGAGTAACAAAATGAATCGTACAGAATAGTGTTAGTGTATGCCTTTAAGGTATACATACCTGCTAGCTTGGCCCAGAGGCAAATTTACCTATACCAGGTACTAAAGTTAAATACAAAAATCTCTTACTTTTCTTAAAGTCTGAGTGATAATTGTTTTATATATTTTACACAATTTCATTAAAAATTTAATGCCCATGTTCTGCATTTCACTTATTGTGAATACACTTTGCGAAAGTGAATTTGGGTGTTCCACAATTCGTTATCGTGAATTGGATTTTCGAACATGCAAATAGATGTTCTGTATTTCGGTTTGTTCCATTTTTCGAACGCATTCAAATCATATTTTTTAATTTTGTGAATTGATCTTTGAAAGCTTCCTTCTGATAGGAATCGGAGGGTTGCAGCAAGTTTTGAATTGAAGAAGGTATTATAAAAGGTTCTATTTCCTTTAGAACATATAAAAAAGCGTCTTTGCTTAATCTAAAATAACTTAATTTATCAGAACAATTCTACATAATTTTCACACACGTAAAATGTGTCAGCAAATTCAATATATTTTCTTTCTTATTTTATTTCTTGAATTCTTCTTCCTTTTTTCACTTTAAATTGATAGTAATATTGCATCCATCTTCAAAACAGCAAACATTTCACTTCAGAAACAAAATAAAAATGTATGATTATTCAATTCTGACAGTTCGAAGCAATTTCGAAGTTTTCGCAATCGATCGAATTGAATAACATGTAATTTCATTTCACGCGAAATTGAAAAGTGATTTCAATAAACTTTCGATCGAATTTCGGAACATGGACGTAAGATCAATATTGCCAGACAGTTTAAGTCGGCGGTAATTTCCACCAGACACGTTACAGTTTGTGAAAAAATGAGGTAAGTTTTCTTAGAGTCTGAGTCTATATTTTTATACATGATATTTTGGAAACTATTTCAACACACTTTGCAAACAGTCAGAAAAAATTATAGGAGCCAAATATCCCCAGACATTTTTAGAATCTCGTCTTAAATATGAATAGCTATAAATTTATAAAAGATTTTTTTTAGAAAAATACCTGAGTTTTTGCGATTCACTAATCTCCATCGAACCAATTGAATTAATACTGGTTGTCTTCTAACTTCCATCCATTATTCTCAGGCTTGAATATACCAAGTGTCTTCATGTGAAGATTATTCCAGAGACTAGCGATGTAATTTTCTCTCCGAAGGTCCGCATCAAGGTTTTTAATATTTTTCCGGACAAACTCTTCATTAACGTCGGAAGCAGTGTAAATGTGGATAAACAATTGGAGTCTTGCAGCATCTATAAATTTCTGAATGTTATTGAAGGTTTTTTCCTCAAGTTCAATATTACTAAATAATTCCAGCTCGCCGAATCTGGTGAATTGGCAATATTGGTTTTAAATTTTTAATGAAATTGTGTAAAATATGTACAAACAAATTCTCACTCAGACTTTAGGAAAAGTAAGAGATGTTTGTATTTACCTTTAGTACCTGGTATAGGTAAATTGGCCGCCGGCTGAAGCTAGCAGGTATGTATACCTTAAAGGCATACATTTACACTATTCTGTACGATACATTTTGTTACTCAGAAAATTAGCAACGTGTGGCGGCCCTGGGCTCTTGGTTTATTAGTGCAAGCTCCTTTCGATGGTCAAATTTTCAAATTGATGATGATTTTTGACGATCGAAAATGTAATTTTTTTTACAAAACTTGATATCTCGCGAAAGGGGTGAACATTTTTTGACGAAATTTAAATTTTAAATCTATATTTATCAGCACTAAATAACTTCATACCAAAAATATTTTAAAGACAAAATTTAAAAATTGTATAAATAAAAATTAATTTAGGAAAAAACCCGCTCTATTGATTTTCGAAAAAAAAATTGTCTTTTACATTTTTCAGAAAAAAATATCTTGCAGGTACATTTTTAAATAAAATATCGAAAATATTCTTTAAATTACTGTTTTTGAAGAAATTAGCTAGTTCCATCGACCCAGTTTTTTAAAATTGATTTTCTGTTGAATACAAAAACTTTTAAGATCTTAAAAAATAAAATAAATCTACTTTTTGAAGGGAATTTGCTTTAGATGTTCTAGAACTGAGATTTACGAGTAAACACAAATTTCAAGTATATAAATGTCGCAAGAACAGATAAAATGACACTTTTGTCAAACTTATTTATATAAAAGCTTTGAATCTCTTGAGAACTGTGAAGTGAAAAGAGATCCCGAAACTTAAGATTTGTTCAAAACAATTTCTTACACTTCTGCGTGAAAGCAATAAAATCCCTCTAAACTATTGTGCTTTGCTCTTAAATATGGCATGTTTAGAAAACTATTGAAATCGTGGAAGGCTTTCAAATGTATAGAGTCGATCAATTAAATAATTCTAAAATCATTTTATAACTACAGTTGTTAGGTAGTTTAGTTTTTACTTTCAAAAGCGTAAAATCTGCAAAATTATCGTGCAGTTCTCTAAAAAGTTTATGACAAGCTACCAAAAACTAAAAATTCTAAGCTTGGGACACATTTCTACTTAATTGCTTTTAATTCAAACCATTTCAAAAACTCCTTTACGCCAAACTCTAGCTATATAATGACTAGAATATCTTACCTATGCTTATCATGTGAAATGCGTTTATGATGTACGTGAACCAGATGATGGGCCGAATCACCGCATCAGTGACCGAGTAAGTGAGTCTCACTAGAAATCGAATTAAGGATTGACTATTTCGAGATGATGGCACTCGTTGTAAAAGTGTTGCATAGAGTTGATTTCCAAAGTAAAGAATAACGTGTATTTTGACAGTTATTTGAAAGTGAGATGGACCATGCTGTAGAGCTGAAACGCTTGAGTGACAAAATCAATCCTCTATCATTGCCAAATTCTGCAGCGTAAGTATCTAAACAATATAACCATGTTCGAACTCAGGCTTTTTCAAAGATAAGGGCTTCACTTGGTGTTCCAAATATTTTATAAAAATTTGTATATAGTTTTAAATGTATTATAAAATGTGCCCACTTCATAAGTCATTTACAGCCAAAAGTCACTAAAACCTCTTTTTCGTGATTATTTCCGTTTTTTATAAGTCCAATGGCGTTGGGATATTTATTTCAATTATCAAGCATAAAATAAGCTAGTTTGTCTCAATGTTTTTTTTTTTCTATGTGCTCAACTGTTTCAGCTGAAGAGGACAAAAAGAATGCAACGCTCAAGACTTTATTAATTTAAGTCGTTTGGTGAAAAATAAAAGTTTATAAAGGGTTTTCAATAAGGGCGGTTAGATGTTGAAATGGAATAAAACAAGCTGTGTTTGAGGTGTTAACAAAATTATTTTTTATTTGAAAGGCGCATGTATGTCATGTACAACCGTCAACCAGATTGACCACATTGCGATCGGCGCACAACACTTCTCCAGTATACAGGATATCCGAACATTCCGAGAGGCCAACATTGACTCGAACCACTACCTCGTTGTAGCCAATGTACGGCTACGGATATCCCGATCCAAGCCAAAGTACTGTGAGAAGATTCGACATAAGACGGCTACAATCCCAAGAGACTGCCATGTCCTTTTCCGATCGTGTCTCTAATAACTTCTTAAGGAGTCCTTTGCTTGGTGCATTAAGCATTGAAAACCAGTGGCAACATTGCCTTGCAGCCATCAGAAATGCCGCCTCTGAAGTGCTAGGTTTCACACGGCCACCACAGCGAAACCCCTGGTTTGAAGAGGACTGGCGGCAAGCGCACGCAGCGAAACAAGAGGCATACAAAACGCCGCTGCACAAAAGGACTAGAGCTGCTCGCGAGCTTTACGAGCAGAAGAGGAGAGAGGAACACCGGCTTCTTAGACGGAAAAAAGAGAGCATGAGAAGCGCGCAATCGAGGAGATAGAGGGATGTCACAAAAGGAATGAGGTTCATAAATTTTACCAAAAGGTAAAAAAAACCTCCCAAGGGTACCAGCCACGAACCGAAGCCTGTAAAGACGATCAGGGGAACATCGTAGTAGAACCGCAGTCGATGCTGAGAGTATAGAAAGATCACTTCTCCAAATTATATAACGGCGATGACGAACCGAATTCCGCTGTAAGGGAGATAGAACCACGGCGACACAGATCAACAATTCCTCAAACCCGACCTTGACGAAGTGAAGATAGCTTTATCGAAACTTAAGTCAAACAAAGCTGCTGGAGCTGACGGCATCACTGCCGAACTATTCAAAGCAGCAGGCGATGACTTGGTACGGAGCATGCACCAACTCACCTGCAAAATATGGTCAGAAGAAAGCATGCCCGATGAGTGCAATCTCAACATAGTGTGCCGATACATAAGAAAGGAGACCCTCTAAACTGCGCTAACTACAGAGGCATCAGTCTCCTTAACATTGCTTAAAAGATCCTCTCTGCCGTATTATGTGAACGTCTGAAGCCATTCGTCAACAACCTGATTGGTCCTTATAAGTGTGGCTTCAGACCAGGAAAGTCCACTATCGACCAAATATTCACACTACGGCAGATCTTGGAAAAAACCCTTCAAATCGATGCCCACCATCTCTTTATCGATTTTAAAGCCGCGTATGACAGCATCTAAAGGGAAGAGCTCTACAAAGCAATTTCTAGTTTTCACATCCCTGTCAAATTTATCCGTTTGTGCAGAATGACGATGGAGAATGCACGCTGCTCTATCAAGGTCGGAAAAGATCTTACCGATTCATTTGATGTCAAAAAAGGTTATAGATAAGGCGATGCACTGTCATGCGACTTCTTCAACATCGTTCGGGAAAGAATGGTGCAAAACTCAACCGTCAACACTAGAGGCACAATCTTCCAAAGGTCAATCCAATTACTCGGATACACAGATGATATTGACATAATTGGAAGATTAAAGCGTGATGTCAGTGAGACCAAGTAAATGCTGGCATCAAAAAAGGGCATTGAACAACGACGTCTTGGACAAAACTTCACCATGGACAGCTATAACTTTGAGGTAGTTGAGGACTTTGTCTACCTAGGCACCGCTATTAATGCAGACAACGACACCAGCGCTATAATCAAACGAAGAATTACTCTTGCAAATCGCTGCTTCTTTGGACTTAGAAGGCAATTGAGAAACAAAGTTCGCACTCGTCTAAAATCACCATCTATAAGACACTCATCATCCCGGTTCTTATTTATGGCGCTGAGGCCATGTCAAAGAAAGATGAGAACGTCTTTGGATGCTTCGATTGAAAAATTCTTCGGGTGATTTTTGGTCCCGTACGCCTAGATGGAGAATGGAGGAGAAGATATAACGACGAACTGTACGGGCTGTACAGCGACACTGACCTAGTTAGCAGAATTAAAGTCCAACGGCTTAGATGGCTGAATCATATAGAGCGGATGGACATCAACGCTCCAGCCCGGAAGGTCTTCGAATCCAATCCCTAGAAACGACGCAGTAGAGGAAGACCGCGACTCAGGTGGCGCACCCAGGTGGGAGAGGACCTCAACCAACTTGGCGTGCGAAACTGGAGACAGCTAGCTAGGGACCAAGCTGGCTGGAGACGCTTGTTGGTTGAGGCCCAGGTCCGCACCGGACTGTAGCGCCACATTAAGTAAGTTAGTAAGTATGTATGCCATTAACTGTAGAATATGACATCATTTAAAAGCCCACCTTGGTTTCTTACGGTGGCACGGATCCAAGTGGTCCAATTTTCAATGGCTCTTCCGCATAGATCGGGATGAACTTGAGCAATATCCTGTGTTATGTTCACCTATTGGGCATCGGTCGATTTTTTTTTATTTATATATTATGCGTGCACTAAAGTTGTTATGAATACCCTTATAATGACTAAGCACATTGTGAGCAATTAGGAAAGGAGAAAAGGGTAAGAAAGGAGAAACCGATGCACATTGGTTTTGAATGTCTGCACATTCTAATGAGTGGGAAATATAGAGAAGGAAGAATCTCTGTACTTAACAGTACGTCTGAAATTGGGCTCTAGGATAAACTGCGGTGCATTCCTCTTTCAATAGAGCATTGTTAATAAAAGTAATTATAAAACAATGCGGGCATAAGAGCTTGCGGCGATGTTCAAGAGAAGCAAATGGCTCTGTAAGAGAACGATCTCCAATTATTTTTGGATTGTAGTTTATTTGCATAGACATGCAACTTCAACAAGCCCCACACGGAAAAGTCTAGCGGGGTCATGATCCTTAGTGGCCAATTTACATCAACCCTATCAGAGATAACCTTACCGTCAAATCGTTCATCCAAAATGTCAATCGTGGAGTTTGGTGTATGGCATATAGCGCTGCCGTTCTGCTGGAACCACATGTCGCCTAGATCCATATGGTTCAAGTCGGGCCATAAGAAATTAGTTATCATCGTTATGTAGCGCTCGCTGTTAACGGTGATCGCCTCACTATCGTCGTTTTCAAAAAAGTACGGATCAATTACTCCAAACGGTAACTTTTGAAAGATGCTCAACGTACGGGTGTTGGCTGATTGTTTACTAAACCGGGCGTCTCAAATTTTTCCACCAAACGTTGAAGAGTCCACTGCGAAGGGCCACCACGTCTACCGCAAAATGGGCACAATGCGGCAACCTTTGCGTTAACGAAGACTTATTTTGACAACAAAGTTGTTTCATTTGAACGCGCGCTGTTCAATCGTGTAACTTGGCATCATAATTTGACATAAACAATTGAATAATAAACAAAAGATTTGACAGCTGTCATGAACACAAAATGGCCGTCATAGGGTGCCAAAATCTAAAAATGCCAATTGAAAAACCTTTTAGTATAATTTGTATCCATGCGTTTAAATTACGGGTTTCCGCAGTGGGGTTGGCTAAATAAACAACGTAAACTTATATCTTGAATCCAAAAAAGGTCTTTAAACCTGGAATCAGAACCATCAGGTGGTTGAATTTCTCATTCCACAAAAATTAAGTTTTTAACTAAATACTTTGTAATTATATAGACTTTGCTTTTATTCCAAGGGAGCTGCGATTTGCCACAGAAGATGACAGCGTGGCAGTCTGCAGCCTTGCTTTCGTTGAAAAGATGGCGTGTGCAAATAGACGACTTCGGCAGCTGATTGAGACAGTTGGAAACTCTTGTTGAAGAAGTCCCGGTCAGAACACCACCAGTTGTCTAGTCGTTTATGATGTATCAGCTGACTGTTTAATAAAGACTTGTTCTCGGCATAGCTTGGCTTTAAAATCTCCTGATGGAAATGTTATGTCGTTAAAAACCTCCAATAAGAAAAACAGATTAAAATGTTCAAGTTTTTAAATCTTTTATTCAAGTGTTAATAAATGTGATTGAACTACACGTGATATCTCAATAACATACGCCCACAACGAAGCTTCTTCACTTGTTCAAATCAAACGTTGTTTGTTTAATATTTTTTAACACGTACGAGTAGATACAGAGTTGCTCTAATTTTGTAATTTTTTCCAATTCATATACTTTTTGGATTTGAAAATGAAAAATAAAAACTTAAATAAAAAATGAAAAAAAAAAATGTTTTTCTTTGTGCTCTTTATCAGCTTCAATTTGTAAGAAGACACTTTAAGTCAATTCCCATCTTATTTCCCCATACTCTTCCCTTTCTTGGCACTGGCACTGGCTCTGGCATTTTATTTTGTTTTTGTTGCCATTTTCTTTTTTCCTGTTTTGTTTTTTAAGAAAATGTTGATGATGAAAATAAAATTCCTTTTTACTCTGGAAGATGACTCTGATGTATATAAAAATGCTTCATTCCGCTTCCATGAACTAAGAAAACACCACAAAGAAGCAAAGATTCACCCCATACCCTTTATACCTACCTACTTTCGTATACGTAGGTACCTTAACCTACTCCTTCTCATCGTATACTTATGTATCTTCTTCTTGAGAATTCTCCTTCATCGTCTTGGTGTTTTTTTTTTATTTTCCTGCGACTTTGGTTTTCTTTTTGTCGTTTTTCTCTTTGCTGTGAAATTAAATCCCTTGAAAAGTGGATAAAAAGGTATCCTTAAAACCATCATAATAGCCGGAGCCATTTCAGGTAAACCCATTACATTTCACGTCCTTCTGCAGGAAACTGATAGCTTAATACCGAGTCGCAATTTGAGGTCAAAACGTCTGTAGGTTGTATGTGCGCGCATACAACTTATGGTCGGAAAATAAGGGTGAAAGGGAAGCAAAGAGGAATTAGGACGTCATCTTTATTTATCTACCGAACTACGAAAGCGTGAGGAATTATTCTTGCGCTGATGATGGACAAAGACGGAAACTGTGATGGCAATGGGAACCTGAAAGGGATTGGGGATCGCCGATGAGGATGAGGACGTCGACGAGGATGGGTTATAGCTTAGTTTGCCAAAGCTCCAAAAGCAATTTAAATCGACCAAACAGATTGTGATGGGTGTTTGTTTTTGATGTTGCTGTTAGTATAAATCTTTACATTTACTCGTATGTAGGGAGGTCCTTGTGGCTTCTACGTCCTACGTGATGCATCAAATATGCTCGTATATAAAGTTTAATATCCTTTTAATTCTTCTTATATTATATATGGAAAACATTATGCGTATTGTGTACCTATACCGATGTGATGGCGAAGCTAAGGAGCACTTAATCCTGGGTTATTATAATATGCTAAATTCACTTCACGTGAAGTATTTATTCAAGCTAACTGCTTTATTTAGCTATTAAAATTTATAGCTACACTGAAACATATGTATGTGGGCATGTTAAAGGACACCACGGAAAGGGATCATAAACATTTATTTCAGTTAAATGTCGATTAGAATTTATAAAAAAGGATTTCCTGAATTTTGTGTTACTTAAAATTAGAGCTCATAAAAAAAGGATACACATTTTTGTAGTTTAGTAATAAAAAAGTTGTTATTTGAAAATTTAGGAAAATTACGTATGCACGTGCTGCTAATTAAATCAATCATGAAAATTATTCTGTAGTTTTTAAATTGAATTTAAATATCAACTCCCAACGTATTGTATATTTAATATGTTTTTAGGGAATATATATATGTATTTTAAATATTTTGTAACACCTTTTAATTGTGGTTTAATCATACAAAATTAGGACATTTATTTATTAAGCTGTTCTTAATATTCAGGTTGGTAGATTTAAAAGTTTGGGAAGTCATTTCATTTTAGTACACAAAACATATTCTAGAAAAATTAGATATTGACTTTAAAGAAAAAAAAATCGCCTGAACTTTTATAAAGCTGAACTTTTATGAAGAAATTCATGCATATGTCCTTTGGACTTCTGATCAATAACCCTAAATTTGGAATGCAACAAAAAGTGTTAGGAGCTAATGATAAGCGATAAAGTGTTGTTTTACCTGAAACCTACTCGAAATAACTTCATATTACTTACTCTTACTTAAGGTGGCGCTACAGTCGGGGGAGGACCTGGGCCTCAACCAACAAGCGTCTCCAGCCAGCTCAGTCAATCGCTAGCTGACTCCAGTTTCGTTGGTTGAGGTCCACCTGCGTGCTCCACCTGAGTCACGGTTTTCCTCTACTGCGCCGCCGTCCCTCGGGATTGGATTCAAAGACCTTCCACGCTGGAGCGTTGATGTTCATTCGATCTACATGGCCATCTAAGCCGTTGGACTTTAATTCTGCTAACTAGGTCACTGTCGCTGTACAGCCCGTACTGTTCGTCGTTATATTTTCTCCTCTATTCTCCATCTATGCATACGGGATCAAAAATCACCCGAAGAATTTTTCTCTCGAAGCATCTTAAGACGCTCTCATCTTTCTTTGACAGGCTCCAGGCCTCAGTACTATAAATGAGAACCGAGATGATGAGTGTCTTAAAGACGGTGATTTTAGATGCTCGAGAGAGGACTTTACTTCTCAATTGCATTCTAAGTCCAAAGAAGCAACGATTTGCAAGAGTTATTCTGTATTTATAGCGGTGAATAGGTAGACAAAGTCTTTAACTACCTCGAAGTTATAGCTGTCCATGGGACGTTTTGTCCAAGACGTCGTTGTTTAATGTCCTTCTTCGCTTCCGTCGACATTGACGCCGAAAGTTTACATTGTCGTCCTCCCAACTTAGGCGAAGTAAAGGTTGCCATATCTAACCTTAAGTTGAAATTAAATAAAGCCGCTGGAGCGGGTGGCTTCAATCTCGAGCTCTATAAAGCAGCTGGCGATAAGTTGGCTAGAAACATGCACCAACTTATCTGTAAGATGTGGTCGAAAGAAAGCATGCCCGATGAATGCAGAATGGAGAATTCATGCTGCTGGTTTGAAGCAACTTAACAGAACCTTTCGATGCCAAAAAAAGCTTTAGACAAGGTGATGTGCTGTCATGCGATTTTTTAACATCGTACTTTAAAGAATAGTGCTCACACGTCAACACTAGAAGCACTATCTTTCAAAATTCTGTCCAATTACTAGCCTATGCTGATGACATTGACATAATCGGAAGAACTCAGCGTGTTGTCAATGGGGTTTTTTTTAAGGCAGAGGCGACAAAATGGGTTAAACGGTTAGTGAGGGCAAAACAAAATACATGCTGTCGTCAAGAAAGGACCTACAACTCCGACGTCTTGGTCAAAACGTCACCATCGAAAGATAGACGTAACTGCGAGGAAGTCAAGGAATTCGTCTACCTAGGCAACTCTGTAAACGCAAAAAAACAACACTAGCGCTGAGGTCAACGAAGAATAACTCTTGCTAACCACTGTTTCTTTGGGATAAGAAAGCAATTGAGTGGAATAGTCCTCTCTCGAAGGACCAAAGTGTCGCTATGTAAAACCCTTAATATCTCAGTTCTGCTATACGGTGAAGAAGCATGAACTATGACAAAACCGAATAAAAGCAATTTGTGTCGTTTCGAGAGAAAAGTTCTTCGTGTGATTTACGGTCCCGTATGCATCGAAGAGAAGGAGATGGGTAAAAGTCCAACGACTAAAATGGCTGGGTCACATTGAGCGCAGTGAAACCAATGCTCCAGCCCGGAAACTCTTCGAATCCACACCCACAGGACAGCGCAGTAGAGGAAGACCGCGTATCAGGTGGAGCGCACAAGTGCAAAGTAATCCTACTCAAATTGAAGCGCGAAACTTTAGGCATCTAACTAGGGACCAATCTAGATGAAGAAGTTTGTGAGGTGAGGCTCTAGTTCACATAGGACTGTAGCGCCACATTAAGTAAGTTAGTTTGCTACTGCTTCAAATTCATCCGTTCCCCAAACTTGTACCGCAAGAGAGATGTTTTAACAACACATTCGAATGTTTTGTATTTAGCTGATAGCAATACATTTCGGTTTTCTTCAACTTCACGCCTAAATAATTGTAATCTTTAGTGATTTCGACGATGGCCATGGTTGAAGAACCAACCTTCTTTAAATAAACTGTGAGAAGATCTTGTGAATGCCATGATTTAGGATTTTTCAGTATTTATTGCAAGCAACCATGTGTTGCACTATGTTGACAACCGATTTATTATAAGCTGTTAATTTTCTGGTGACTCTGAAAGGATCACTAGTTAATCTGAGTATGGTAGAACATTGATTGTAGTGCCAGCTGTTTGAATCCCACAAGGAAGATATTTGCCAATATTGCTAATGAACAACGCAAACAGCAAAGGGAATCCTTGCTGTTAGTATTGCGAGAATATAGATCCCCCCAAAACCGTTGCTTCTGTACCAGTATACATATTCCTTAATACATTTAAAATATTTGAGGAGATTTCGAGTTGAGAGTTTAAAAAAAATCAACAAAAAAGCGTTAATCTTCTTATATCTGGTTTGGAATGCTTTGACAATTGACATTTAAACAAATATCTGATCCACTACAATAGTTTTTGTTGAAACCCGTTTGGAAGTCAGTTAAAATGCTATTGTTATCAACCCACTTTTCTATTCTGTCCACTAAAACAATGCAAAATATTTTGGCCATAACGTTCATAAATGATATTCCTCGATTCCACCTTTCTTATGAATAGGGAAAATAACAGATTTTTTGAACGAAGAAAGAATAAGGCCGGTTGGAAGAATGTTGTTAAAAAGCTGCTTTAGCTTATTAATGAAAGCTGGTAAGTTCCATTTTTAAAGTATTCGTATTGAATTCAGTCTTCGTCTGGTGCTTTTCCATCTTTCGCTCTTTGAACTACGATTTTTATTTCATATAAGTCTATTTCACAGTCCAAATATTCTTCAATATCCAGTGGTTCTGCATAAGCTAAGAACAAATCAGATTTATTTGAGAGTAGGTTTTTGAAGTTGTTTAAATTGCACAAGAATTTTTATGTTAAAAAAATTAAGAAAAAAGAAACTGAATATATTTAGAGCAAATCGTTGAGATGTTGCGTTCAAACAAAAGTTTATTACAAAAGTAAAAAGTACATGTATAATTGTAAAGCATATAAGCCTAATTTATAATAACCTTAATTTGACATTGAATTACATATATTATTTGTTCGATAAGTTTATTTTAAAATTTAAATGTTGGCAATTCTGATATACATAAAGCTCAATTTACATTGATTTTATAAATTTGAAATTTGTATTAATTTTATTGATTTTATTATTGTATATAAATAAATGCATATATTTATAATCGCACAGAAGTTGTTTGAAAAATGATCGGCAGACATATTTGTTCGAATTACAAAGTTGGATACATTTATTTCTTGAGCTAAATTCCAAAAGTCTTTCGAATTACTGGCCAGACTTAAAGATTTTGCTTGAATATTTTGAAATTCGACTATTTTTGTGCGACATAATAATTGCTTGTACTTGAAATTTTATTCAACGTACCATTTTCTTATTTTCTCGGTATAAAAATGTATTCAGTACGGTTTAATACAAAGGAAAATAACAATTATTTGCCATATTTAACTTCTGCGGGCGACCTTTAACTACTGCGGGGCTACCTTCAACTTCTGCGGGGCAGACCTTTCAAAGGTTTTGCAGAGAGCAGTTACAGATCAAAACGGAGAAGATTGGCTACCTTATCGGAAGTGGATTCCTCTGCTGTTGATTATTTATTAAATAATTCAAATACACCTATACTATAAAACGACCAAGTAACGAAGAAGTTATTTTTCTAATAACTGAAACCGAATTATCAAAAAAATCAGTATTTGCTATTTAGGGATTTTGTAATTTGTATACGTCATCTGAATTTTTGCCCTAGTATCTAAAAATAATTCAAACCAAAAAATTATGTTATCCTAAAAATGAAAAAAGTACAGAAGTATCTGCCGAAGTCAAACTGCAAAATTTACTTGACCATGCAGCCAAGCGTTGCTAAACATTTTCAGTCGGTTTATTTAGACAGTTGTCCTAATTTACCTAATGCTACAAACCTAAACTCTTTAAATACTTCTATTAATATAGGCAGTTTAAGTTTTTCCACTTCTGAGATTGAGTTAGCGTTGTCTAAGCTTACGTGATATTGATGGAATTTCACCAATCATTTTACGAATGTGTGCGAATGCATTGGCTGTTCCTTTAAAAATTATTTTTAATCGATCACTTGCAAATGGCAAGTTTTTAAATGCTTGGAAACGTTCAACAATCACTCCTATTTACAAATCAGGTGGTAGGCAAGATGTTTCAAACGATTCCCAAATTTTTTGAAAAGTTAGTCTATGACAAATTAACTCCTTCTCTTAAAGCAACGATTTCACCATACCAACATGGTTTTGTAGCTGCTAGATCAACTGCAACTAACCTCACTATTTTTAGTAATTAAGTCTTGAATGCACTTGAGAAAGGTATTCAGTATGATGTTGTCTATACTGACCTTTCAATAATGATGCTTTACTTATGAAGATAAATAAAGTAGGTTTTCACTCAAACTTTCTAAAATGGCTAAATTCATACTTAAGGGATCGTATTCAATACGTTCGTGGGTGTCCCACAAGGAAGCCATATTGGTCCTCTTCTTTTTTTGTTGTTTATAAACAACATTCCTGATATGTTTTTAAATTCAAAGTGCTTGATGTACGCACATGATCTTAAGGTATTTCGTTGTATAAAATCTGAACATGTTTTCTTCTGCAACAAGATCTTGATGTTTTATCGGACTGGTGTTTAGCTAACTGTTTACATTTGAATATTTCCAAATGCCAAAGCCTAACGTTTTCTCGAAACCATCGTCTAATTAATTTTATCTATAAAATCAATCATATGCCATTGTCCGTTATAACCTTTAAAAAAGATCTTGGTGTGATTTTTGATAAAAAACTTTACTTTGTAAAGCATATAGATTTTTTAGATTCTAAAGGCAGTTCAATGTTAGGTTTCATATTGCGAAACTATAGGAGTTTTCCGATCCACACACCTTAAAGTGTTTATATTTTGCATTTGTAAGGTCTAACCTTGAATACTGCAGTGTAATCTGGAATCTTTCATATTTTCTTCATTCATTTAGAATCGAAAAGATCCAAAAACGATTTACGAGAGTTGTTATAAAAAGACTTCAATGGGACATAGATTTTCCTACCTATGAAACGAGGTGTAAACAACACGGTCTTTTGCCTCTTAACATTCGTAAAATGTATACAGAGGTTATTTTCATTCGTGACATAGTAGCAAATCATATTGATTGTTCACAAATTTTAGATGTAATTGAGATTAATGTTCCTAGGAGATTGCTTCGAAACCAACCATTTTTTAAAGTTAGATTTCATAGAACTGTGTATGCTTCCAATGAACCAATATCCAGGTGTTTAAGAAAAACAAATACTGTTTGCAACATGATTGATTTCAATGTTAGTAGATATTTATTTAAATCAAATTTATTGTTAGTACTAAATAACTTTGATGGTGCTAATGTTTAAAATTTAAAATTGTATGTATTACATTATCTAGTAATCACTAAAGTACCTATTGTTACTTTGTTTGATGAAGAAACTAAACTAAACTAAACTATTTTCCAAAACTCCCTATGGTAGATGGAATAGTATGTTGAGGCTTAAATGAAACTGCAACAAGCAAATGCTTTATATGTGGTGCTTCACCAAAAGAAATGAATAACATTGAAAAATGTTTAGAAAAGCCAGTTAATGAATGCAAATATGAATTCGGTCTTTCCCCCCTCCACTCATGGGTTCGTTTCTTTGAATTTTTTATTTTTTTACCGTACAGATTACATATCAAAAAAATGGCAAATAATGAAGACAAAGCCAGTTTTGCAGAAAGAAAAAAATACATTCTGGATACGTTTCGGCAGAAACTGGGACTTATTATCGATAGACCGCGAAGTGGAAGAAGTTGAACATCTAATGATAGAAACACGGCACGTTTATTCTTCGCAAATGCTTCAATCTCTGCTGAAATTTCAGGAATCGATAAATCCATTTCTGAGCGATGTCACACAATACTAATCACCTTATCTTCTGGATTCAATATTGAATGCGAACAATTTAAAATATTTACACTGCAAACAGCCAGACTCATTATTCAAGATGGTACAATCTCCCTAGTTCAGTTCACAAATTCTTGATTCTTTCATCAGACATAATCAATCTCAATAGGAAAACTATTTGAAGAGGCTGATGCAGAGGCTACAAATAAAAACTTCAAATTGTTTCGTCGAGACCATACAAGAAAAATGTCAAGAAAAGTTTGCAATACAGATCTTTACATTACATTACACATTACTCAGCACATAAAAGTACAGAGTAGAGAAAACAGCACCTAGAGCGACTAGACTATGTTAGGTGATAACAACATAAGACATTAATACAAGACAGAAGACAAAGAACAACAGACAGAAAGAGGCGGTCTCCCATCTGTCCACTAACCACGCACACTAATGCTAGATTTCGGTGATCGATGGGAACCGAAGCTTTATCAGTGCCTAGGCCGTTGCCAATTAAGATCTTTTTCATCAGCTTCTTTTGAATTCCGATCCTTTAATTACAAGTTTGCGGACAAGAAAAATAGCTTATTTTAGAAACCTGAGGTGTTAAATAATTCAAAGGTAAGATTCGAATTGTGGAAAACTTAATCTTTTAGAAAAGAATTGGTTTGTTTGTGTGACAGTAGAAAAAGGTAATTTTACCAACTAGTGTTATTAAAATGTATTCAGAATACATAAAGTCATTGTTTGAAAATCAATAGTCTAATAATTGTAGCTTAGGTGTAATTATTTTAAAATAAGAACTTTGGTGTTAACTCTTTGTTCCCGAAGGTTTCAATTAAATTTTGCAGAAATAGATTTGGTTTCGTCGTGAAACCTCCAGGAACACATCAGGAACAGTGAACCCACTAGGAAACAAAAAGGCTCGATGTAGACATTTTGATAGTACCCGAGGTGACGTAATAATTAGCGCGTAAAAGAAGCACTTTCTTACCATAGGTCTTGAGTTCAATGAGTACTGCCTCTCCTGAGGATATTACAAATCCTTCAAGACTGATTCTTGTCATAAAAATTGCCTTTTGAAATTATTCTTTCATATTTGACAGTAATGATGATAATATACCATAAATAAAGTTTTATCAAAATCACAAATTTCAGTTACAATTAAAATGTTTTAAATAAATCTTTGAATTTAATATAATGACTTCATTTAATTTTCTCTCTTCATATTATTATTAATATTTTAACACATTTTTCAAAATTAAATCAATGATTTAACTTAATAAAACACTCATTCCAATTTGAAAATGTATAAAATCAGCAAATCATCTTAAACAGCATAATCTTCTTGAATTCATTTTATGTACCTATCTAATAAATTTAATGAATGTTTCATAAAGAATTTATTATATATCAAACAAAATGTAATTTCCTTTAAAATGTGCACTCTTCGATACTTACTTGTACATTGGTGTACGAGTCTAGAGCATCGCATATCTAAACCTATAAATTTATATGATATTTCAATTTAACTAATTTAACTGATAAGGACTTTAAATAATTACTATTCGTAAATTTTACTTCAAATAGAATATAGTTTGGTAATGTTCAGACTTCGGAGCCAAAAGCTCACTGACCTGGAAACCATGCGATAGAAGTTTTGTTTGAAAATTCATGTTCTCTTATTTCAGGATTCTGGTGCGAGCATGTGTATGAGAAATATGAAATATTAAAGTGCTGTAACGAACATACGAGTGTATAGTGTTTACATTATAGGTTATGTGTACATATGAAAATGAGAATTTATGAGGAACTATTGTAAATTTCGTAACAAAATGTTCAATTTTAGTTGACGAATATGTACGGCTTTTTAAGTCATAAATTATGAGCACAACTAAAGGAATAAATTTAAAAAAAGGAAGGGCATAAATTAAACACTATAAGAATTGTTGTTGTGTCCCAACAAAGAACTCATTCTTCTAGATATATGTACATAGGTACTGGCAAACTGAATTATTTCATTTTTAAACATAAATTGTAAGAAAATTGTGCACTACTAGTTTGGAGCTTCAAAATATTACTTACCGTACAGGAGATGCTATAAATTTAACAATTTAAAAAAATGGTTTTTATAATAAAATTTTAAAGTTTAGAAGATTGAAAATTTGCATAGCAGTCTACAAACTTTCGCGCAGCAGGAACAACCGACACCTCTTTTTCAAGAAAACTTACAATATTTTGTCATCATTCACTTTGGAAATATTTTTTTAAATAATTTTAACGTTTTTCAAACTTAAAGCGACTCACTTAGATTATGGCTCCGTTTTAAGATTTTTATTCAGTGTCAACTTAACTTAAACATAAATCAAAAGATGGTCCATCCAATTACTTGGATACGCAGATGATATTGACATAATTGGAAGATCAAAGCGTGATGTCAGTGGAGCGTTTTTGAGCATTGCGACGGAAGCGAAGAAGATGGGTTTAGTGGTCAATCAGGGCAAGACCAAGTATATGCGGTCATCAAAAAAGGTCACTGAACGACGTCTTGCACAAAACGTCACCATGGTCATCTATAACTTCGAGGTAGTTAAGGATTTTGTCTACCTAGGCACCGCTATAAACACAGACCACGACACCATCGCTAAAATCAAACGAAAAATAACTCTGGCTAATTCTTTGGACTCAGAAGGCAATCGAGAAGTAAAGTTCTCCCTAGAGCATCTAAAATCACCATTTATACGACACTCATCATTCTCATTTATGGCGCTGAAGCTTGGACCCTGTCAAGGAAAGATGAGAGCGTCTAAGGATGCTTCGAGAGAAAAATTCTTCGGGTGATTTTTGGTCCCGTACGCATAGATGGAGAATGTAGGAGAAGATATAACGACGAACTATATGGATGTACAGCGACACTGACCTAGTTAACTAATTTAAAGTCCAACGACATAGATAGCTGGGTCATGTAGAGCGAATGGACATCAACGCTCCATCCCGGAGGGTCTTCGAATTTAATCCCAAAGGTCAGTGAAGGAAGACCGCGACTCAGGTCAGCAGGTGGGTGAAGACCTTAACCAACTTGGCGTGCGAAACTGGAGACAGCTAACTAGGGACCGAGCTGGGTGGAGACGCAAGTTGGTTGAGGTCCAGGTCTACCCCAGACTGTTGCGCCAAATTAAGTCCGAACTTTCAAAGGAACTAACTTTCGAGGAGCTAACATTGACTCCGTATGTTCAAATAGTAGACTAGTGCATTCAAGAGGACACAAGTGTCCACAGGTATTTCTCAACACCCACATCTGTCTATCAACTCCTGCTCTTACCTCCCCGCGGTTACCATCGGGTGTCTAGTACCTCAAATGAAAACTGGGTTTTAACCCCAGTGGAAAGTTGTTGGGGCAGCAAAGGAGAGAGGGGGGAGAGCTGTTTTCACTAAGGCACCTCTCCTTATCTAGTCGGCAGCTGACGAATTCTCGAGACGGAATCAACGATGGCCTCTACAGTTCCAGTAAGGTTGAACGACTTAGTGAACACCTCATAGGGCTTCTTCGACATATATGAGGCCCAGTCCTGTAAGGAGCTGTTTTTCCGGCTCCCCTTCCTTGGAGTTATACTAAGGATTTGGCCCTTCATTTTGGGGGTTGTGCAGTCGGGGTGACTTTCTTTGCACGTAAAAAATACCTGAGCTGAGAAGCACCAACGAGCCTCGGATACGGACGGATTCACTGTTGACAACCCATGCAAAACAAATAAGGACAACGAACTTCGGATCTGTACGTGCAATGTTAAGTCCTTTAACAGACCACAAGACCTATGAGCAGTGATCTGGCTATGACAATAAAATTGTCTAGGGAGATTTTAATGCCAAGCTAGGAAGAGAATACATATTTGGTGGCATAATCGGGAGATACAGCCTGCACGACACTACCTCCGACAACGGATTCAGGCTTATCGATTTCGCTGCGGAGTGAGACGTTCGGGTAGCTAGTACGCTGTACATTGAAATCTCCTGATCAATCAACTTGCAACCAGATTGACCACATTACGATCGACGCACGACACTTCTCCAGTATACAGGATGCCCGAACATTCCGAGGGGCCAACATTGACTCGGACCACTACTTCGTTGTAGACAAGGTACGGCTACGGATATCCCGATCCAAGCCAAAACAAGGAAGTACTGTGAGAAGTTTTGACGTTACACCTTTTTTGTTTGTCCCTTTCCGATCGAGTCTCTAATAACCAGCGAAACAACAGGCATACAAAACGGCGCTGTACAGAAATACCAAAGCTGCTCGCCAGCTCTACGACCGGACGAGGATAGAGGAACACCGGCTTCTTAGATGGGAAAAAGGAGAGCATGAAAAGCGAGCGATCGGGGAGATAGAGGGATGTCACAACAGAAATGAGGTTCGTAAAAATTATACCAAAAGGTAATAAAAAACCTCCCAAGGCTACCAGCCACGAACCGAAGCCTGTAAAGACGATCAGGGGAACATCGTTGTAGAACCGCAGTCGATGTTGAGACCACTTCTCCAAATTATGTAACGTCGATGACGATCTAAATTTCTCTGTAAGGGAGATAGAACCACACAGCCTCGGCGAAGCAGATCAAAAATTCCGCATACCCGACCCAGATGAAGTTAAGATAGCTATATCCAAACTAAAGTCAAACAAAGCTGCTAGGGCTAACGGCATCGCTGCCGAACTATTCAAAGCAGCAGACGATGATTTGGTAGGGAGCATACACAAACTCATCCGCAAAATATGGTCGGAAGAAAGCATGCCCGATGAGTGGAATCTCAGCATAGTGTGCCCGATACATACGAAAGGATACCCTCTAAATTGCGCCAACTACAGAGGAATCAGTCTCCTTTACATTGCGTATAAGATTCTCTCTGCCATATTATGTGAACGTCTGAAGCCATTCGTCAACAACCTGATTGGTCCTTATCAGTGTGGCTTCAGACTAGGAAAGTCAACTATCGACCAAATATTCACACTACGGCAGATCCTGAAAAAAACCCAGGAGCTTCAAATCGCTACCCACCATCTCTTTAACGGTTTTAAGGCCGCTTATGACAGTATGCATAGGGAAGAGCTCTACAGAGCAATGTCTAGTTTTGAAATCCCTGTCAAAGTTATTCTTTTGTGCAGAATGACGATGGAGAATGCACGCTGCTCTGTCAAGGTCGGAAAAGATCTCATCGATGCTGTGTTGTCAAAAAAGGTTTAAGAAAAGGCGATGCACTGTCATGCGACTTCATCAACACCGTTCTGGAAAGAAGAACCGTCAACACTTGAGGCACAATCCTCCAAAGGTCCATCCAATTATTCAGATACGCAGATGATATTGACATAATTGGAAGATCAAAGCGTGATGTCTGTGGAGCGTTTTTGAGCATTGCGAGGGATACGAAGAAGATGGGTTTTGTGGTCAATGAGGGCAAGACCAAGTATATGCTGTCATGAAAAAAGGACACTGAACAACAACGTCTTGGACAAAACGTCACCATGGACAGTTATAACTTCGAGGTAGTTAAGGACTGTGTCTACCTAGGCACACCTATGAAGGCAGAAAACAACACCAGCGCTGAGATCAAACAAATAATTTGTCTTGCTAACCACAGTTCTTTTGTGCTAAGAAAGCTATTGAGTACCAAAGCCCTCTCTCGAGGGACCATAGTGTCGCTATATTGTAAAGCCTCTTTCTATGAATAATAAAATATCTATTTATCGGAGGATTTGTCAAGTCCTGGCAAGAGGTAGTACACGTGAAAAGAACTTTTGGGTGCCACATAGATTGAACCCAAGACCTCTAGAATGACAATCCTAAGCACTAACCATCACGCCACATGTACCACAAAAAACCGATGCGTTGGAACCTTAAATTAAAACTGTAAGAGCTTTGGGAGAATATGAAAAGCCTGATTCAGTCCTCAACTAACAAATGCAATAGCCATTAAAAAATGCCAATGAATGATTCTGTCAAAATGGTTAGGCTCATTGGTTACTGTAGTAGTTTACCTACTCTACGATCGATTTGCATTTGAGGTGAAGTGCGTTTTGATTTTTTTTTAAATCATTGATAAGTTGTCAAACTTAGAACACTGCATATGGTGTTTTTCTCAGATCAATTGATATGGTACTTAATGTTTGAAATATATTTCTGGTATAGGTGAGGCTTCTGCGACTGAACGTTATTAACGCCATCCTGTTTTGCCCCACGTTTTCAAGTGATCCCGGTCTTTTCTCGTTTTTAGTGTCTCAAATATTGGCTTTTTACTAACTAATGCTGGTTTCTAGTTTATCAGCTTCGACATGAGATTTGACATACCCCATCGCTACACAAAATAGTCCAAAGGTATCAAATCACAGTCATCTCTCTAAAAATCTTTTGTTTTTAGATTCTAGGTATCTTGAAAATCGAGATATGTCAAAATCTCAAATTCAACAAATATTACCGATTACAATAACTTCCTTTTGAAAGTTAAAAATCAAAAAAACAATACAACTTCTGAATAAATCCTTCCTCAAGAGGCTGCAAAAATGTCAAAAGACGGTCGGTATTAAATTTCCTAAAAGACACGAATTTCAAACAAAAGACCATTCCTTCTTCTCTGGTATTTTATTCACATATAAATCTCCAACTTCCTTAAACGAATATATTTTCGACTGAAAATTTCCTTATGAATGCGCACTCGAACCTGACCAAACTCACATATCTACTAATTATAAGGGAAGGTATATGCATATGTGTCTGCCTATACACACTAAACATTTAGCCAATTTAACATACTACAAATCTCAAAGCCTCCTTCAAAAGGCTTGGATTTAATACGAATATTCATGTTAGATGTCAGTTCAGTGCACCGACTTTATTATTATCTGCTCTCTTAATCTCGAATACGACGGAAACAAGACATTTCGAAAACATGCATCCTTTATGTTCGTTTAGTTTAATTGAATTGAGTGCATTTGTGTTGGATTGGGCGAGGACGAGCTTCGTCTTCTGCTTCTTCTTCAGTTAACTTTTACTTCTAATTCTAATTCTTCGAAAAAGACATGGACAACGCCTCCTATTTACACCTCAATTGAAGCTATCCTTTTAAAACAAGAACAGTAACAAGAGCCTACCGAAGATGGTACTTAAACAGACATAGGGCAGGAATGAAGGCCAAGATAGAGTCCTCAATCCTATTGAGCTCTTGGTCGGTCGTCTATGGAACTGGACGAACATGGAACATGTGTAATGACCAAGAGCGAAAATTTAAAGGATTTCCCGAAAATTAAGTGTGCCCCAGATAATCACACAACATGGTTGCCAGTTGCCCCTATACCCGGTTAAGAGCCCTCTGTGCTGTAGGCAAGTCTTTGTTGGTGGAAGCAATTGCTAATCTTATATGTACATATACAAAATTGGGGGTGATTTGAAAAGGGTTAAAGATTTTAGGAGAGGTTGAGGGAGGAGAAGAATAGTTGAATTCGAATTTAGAGCTTTAGCTATGGTGGCTGAGATGATGGTCCAATGGTTGGATGGTTGGATATGGATATGGTGTGCCTTTGCCATTGCCATTGCCATTCCTCTGCTTGCTGACTGTACTATGAAAGACAAGTAGAGAGAAGATCGAATGAGGTTAAGTGGAAACAAAATGATTGCCGGAAACTATTCTCAGCGAGATTTATTACTGCTCTTGAGAGTCGTAAAAGGAAATTGTGCACAACAAATCTACAGTTATTTTATTTGGAATTCAAGAGCACGTCTTGTTTTCTTGGTTATCCTTTTATCCTTTGTGCTGACGAAAAATGAAAAAATAAAAATTGAGTAAAAAAAAATATTGTAACTCAACTTAAGCACGGGTTAAGGAAGGAATTTTGGTGTTGGTGTTGGTGTCTGTGAAAAAGACGCAGTGTTGAATGTTTGTTTGTGTGGGTTGAGAAGTATTATTGTGGTTGGTTTTCAGTAATATTCTGGGATCCTTGGAATTGAACAAGATACGAGTAGAGGCCGCCATCATGGTCCGCTTTTCCGCTACCATATTGCACTATGGTGGACGTTTAAGGAAATCGCATTCGGTTAGCTCTTTCCAGTTGACCTCTTTTTTGCTGAAGATTTATGAGCGAATAAAATTAATGGAAATATAAATGAATTGCTAATGAAAAACAAAAGAAAAAAAAATATATTTTCTATACTGTATTAGTGACTATGCCGTAGTCTTACATTGGAAGAGTTTTAAAGTTGGGATTTTAAGTTAATTTAATGCAAAAAGGTGTTATTGCATGTTACATTCTGTATAACTAGGACTTTTACATACTTATGTTAAAGGCTAGGAACTTCTTTTATTTTAAAACATAGGAACTTCTGAACTTTAGCCGTTGTTAGCATCCACATTGTTTAAGGTTCCTCTGTCAAATAAGTTGTCCTATATTCAGTCTATTTTTACAAATCACAGAGGATAGATTAGGCATTTAACAACAACATTTAACAGATAAAGGAGCAAGGCAAAAGGGTAGATCATCTCTACTTTTTGTTGCCTGGTCTGGCGCAATTTAGACCATAATGGGCGCGCTGCCGGAGACGCCCCTTAAAGTCCTAGCTGTGAATGTAAATTCACTGATTAGGATTGAACGAAGAGCCAACATGTTCCAAGTGTTGACAGACTACAGTCCCGATGTGTTTATGGCTAGCGAAACTAAGCTAAACCACAAACACAAATTGACTCATAAAAATTACAATATCGTAAGAAGAGACCGGCCCGAATCCACTCAAGGGGGCGGTGTCGCTCTCTTTATACGAAAAGGCATTAATTATAAAGTCATATACAACAATGAATTGCGAAAGCTCAAGACGCTAGAAGTTTGCATCTCTCGCTCTCAAGGGAAGCGGATGTATATGATTGAGGCTTATGCGGCTGGAGCTCCGCAGGTCACTTGCTTTGCATCAGAACTCGAAATCGTTTTTAGGGAACTTAAACTGAGCTTGGAAGAAAACTATTTTATCTTGGCCGGTGATTTTAACGCAAAACATAAAGCTTGGGGAAATCAACATAGTAATCCCAGAGGTAATAATCTTTTTAATTTGATGAATCTTTACAGCGTTGAATATGGCGTCGACCTGCTGGCTACTGAAAGGCCATCGTATCCAAGAAGCGGCTCCTTTCTGGATCTTTTGAGGTAAGACACCATACTGACAGTTACAGACAAAGCGGGTAATCACCCGCGAAACTGCTCACAGACAGTCGAGTACGACAGTGATCACTGCGGACTGGCTGCTGTAATGCAGATTCCGAACGAAGGCGTGGAGTTGGAGGAATACGTTCCAACGCATTCTTACAATTACAGTAAGATGCGGTGGCCTCGTTTCACCAATGCCCTAGCGAGAGTGACATAGCCCCACCAAACAACAGAAACCTGACATATACAGAAATTGACTAACACTTACAACAGATGGACGAAACAATAAAACGAACGATGGAACGGACAATCCCAAAGTACAAAGAACGGGACTAAATGGACGCTTACAGAAACGCGACAATTGACGCACTACGTAGGCACAAGAGTGGCTTACTGACAAGACTCAAAAACTTGCACAGACGACTTACAGACCCACGCGACTTGGAGGTTAGGACACTGAAATCGTCAATAAAAAATGTCAATCTGTTGATTAAGGAGAACTACAGGCCAAAGAACTGAAGAGAACAGAGACGTACTCAGGACAGAGCAAATAGATCCAGAGGAAGCCATCTTTGACGATGACTTTTACATAATTGAAAATCCGAAGGAAAAAGTGGAGGCTGCTTTCCAGCAAGTGTACAAGGTGAATGTTAGCATTCGACCCAACCTCGACCTGGAAAACAGAGCCCTACTTAATCACTTTTACCTCCGTAATGATATAACACATTGGTGATCTGAAAACCGCAGTTTCATGCGGTTCATAGACGATTCCTTGGTAAACGCCATAATCGCCGAGCAATTGGGACCAGGTCCCTTATTATTGACGAAGGTTGAGCTTCAGCTCATCTTCAACTCAATAAAAAACAAAAAGTCAGCAGGTGTCGATGGTATATCCAACATTGTACTAAGACATTTACCAATGGAGGCAATTGACATCTACTCCACAATCTTCAACAATGCACTGAATAATGCATATTATCCAGTGCATTGGAAGACCGCTGTGGTTCATCCTCTCCCGAAAAAGGGAAAGGACAACTTCAACCCGTCAAATCTTTGGTCAATAAGTCTTCTTCGGAGCATCAGAAAAGTTTTCGAGAAGATCATCAGTAGAGCTCTGACTAAGTGGGCTGCGGACAACAAAATAATTCCGGATAAACAGTTCGGGTTCAAGGCGGGACATGACACAATTCATGCTGCGTCTAATCTCGTTTCTGATATCCAATGGAATAAATCAAAACAACAATGCACAGGTGCTGTTCTGGTTGATTTGGAATAGGCCTTTGACACCGTATGGTAATTATATCTCCGCGGGCAGTGTTGTTGTAGTTGGATGCTAGTTGACTGTAAGAGCATTCTTTCTCTTCATTAGATGCGAGCTCCGCCGCTCGTAAAACTGTATAATGGTGAGGGTTCGTACTCTATCCTGAAACCTAGCTTTGATAAGCCTTTCCCCAAGGAGTTCCCACGAAATAAGGCTTCTGGTTACCGGTTTTGTAAGGAGTAACTCATCTTCAGCCTCTTGAGCGTTTCCTGGATCATGACCAGAATAGAGCAGTACAGTGTTATGTGTCGGTGACTTGTATTTGCCGATCCCAACCATCGCACTTCGCTTAACCCTAAGATATCTATCCTGATGTATCGCATAAATTCTCTCTCTAATTAGAGGAATCTGGCATTGTACGGACCTTCACCTCTTGCGTCTAGAAGCATCCTCACATTCCATAAACCAATCTTTATCCGATTACAATAGCGAAAAGTCGTCAACGAGTTAACATTAATTATCCGAGGCGTAGTTTCGGTTCCTGTAGCGGGATGGTGTTCAGTTACGAAGAGTGCTAATCTCCGTAACCTATCCTAAAGAGTCAGGAAACTTCACCCTTATATATTTTGCTAACTTACGTATATTGAGATACACAAATCATTGCCCGGGGGCCACCTCGAGGAGGTAAAGCAAGAACTTTGGCATGGCAAGAAAGTTGCATTGGTTGAAAATCTTCTTCGATAATTTTAGGCATGGTCACAGAACATGAAGAGATTTGTCCACCCAACGGATCCGTTACTTACACAAAAAATTTGTTCTACAGAGAGGACACTTTGACGAAAATATTGCCTTTGAATTTTTGGTAGTATCGGATAAATAGCTATGAAATGGTAAATATCGTCACGCTCGTTTCTTTTACAATAATTGCAAAGGAGAGGTAGATCTAACCGATGCGGAATATAATTCAATATTTCAACCTTTGCTTTGAAAATTGGACCTATAGTTCTCACAGAAAGTCTATTATCTGAAATATTCTCTAAACAACTGTTAGATATAGGCGACGGGAAAGTTACTACAGATGAAACTGGATGCATAAAATTACCGGTCTGCACGATTTTTTATTCACAAGATGTTCTCATTGACCAGATATTTTCCGATGTACACAGACAATATACTAATCGTGAATGGCCGGTAGAAGGAGCAATTTTAGCAGCAAAAAATTTGGATGTCAACGAATTAAATCTCAAGATGCAACATTTGTTACCAGGAGACTTGGTCTCATACAAATCTGTTGATACAGTTCGTTATGCTACAGAATTTGTTAATTATCCAACTGAATTTTTTAACCACCGCATAATTTACAACTGAACGTTAGATCTCCGGTAATTTTGCTTCAAAGCCATAATTCTAAATGGCGCATTCCGAGGTGATAATATACATACAATAAATAAAGAATAAATAATAGTTATCATTCTTTAGCTTTAAAGCTAGTGTTGAATGATACGAGTATATAGCGAATTTAAATTTACATAAATTAAAAACTGATGCTGGGTGACAATCAGTGCTGCAATAATACTTAATTGTTTAAGCCAAGAGATCAGATAAGTTATTTTTTCTAAATATATAATATATATAGATATTAAATACAAAATAGAAAAAGAAAAAAAAATGAGAATTAAAACATATTAAATTTAAAGCATATATAAATTTTCATTTTTTATACATCAAAGTATTTTATTGATACAATTTAAGTCGATTGTGAAAAGCCAGTCTTTAACTTTTTTAAGAAAAGAGTTTAAATTTTGAGTAGTGCTTACAGGTGTTGGTAAGTTATTAAATGACTTGGGTGCTGCGATAGTATGAAACTTGGAGAAATGAGTTTTATAAGCAGTGGGAATATTGACAAAAATTCGTTCAATACTCTAAAAATTTTCAGGTGTCTCAAAGGTAGAATTCCCAAACCCTCGAATAAGGGCCAACTTTCAGTTAATTGATTTTTGTTGAAAATGATTTTAATTAGATGTTTTGAGCAATCAACAAAGGTTTTAAAGTACTAGCATATGAACCACCCCAGCCAGATAAACCATATTGTATTTTAGAGTGTGCGTGCAAGCCTGTAATAATTTGAAGTTAAATTTTTGTTTGGGCAGAATGGTTGTAACAGATACATTTTTCTAGTAATGAGCATCAAATAATTGTTTATATTGAAAATATGATCTTTCCAGTTAAGATTAAAATCAATTGTAACTCCTAGATATTTAAAACTTTACACTGAATCAATTTTGAAACAAGAATTGGAACAAGAACCCAGCTGCTTGAAAATTAGATCTACCCCAACTATGTAAGGGAAAGGTGAATGGTCTACAACTTGACCCATGAAATATAAAATTGTAATTGTAAAGCTGATGACTAGAAGTTTTGAATGACAATATTTTAGTTTTTTTCACTAAGGATTAACTTATGAACCGAGAACCAAGTTCTTAGAATTTCGAGATATTCTTCAACTTGAATGTTATAATTATGTTCTGAGTTTGAATGGTAGGTAAACGATATATAATCCGCAAAAGCCGTAGGAAGTCCATTCAACTGCAACCTAAAGAGAGAATAAATATAAACCAGAAAATAACAAGGGACCGAGTACGGAGCCCTGATGTACTCCAGATTAAATATATCGGACTTTACTCATTACACCATTAACAACTACTTTTTGAACTCTTTCTTTTAAATATGACTTCAGCCATTGAAAAATAACTCCTCTAAATCCTGCATTATATAATTTACTTAGTAGTAAATCATGATCAACCATGTCAAAGGCTTTAGTCATATGAATTAAAAGAGCCATAGTCAGTTTATTAGAATTCAAGCTGCTGTAGAGTGAGCTACAAAGTCAAAGAATTGCATCTTCGGTTGACTTCCTAGACCAAAACCCCAAATGATTTTTGCTAAAAAAAAAAACAATTTTTATCTATAAGGAAGAAGTGATTCTTTTTTTCACAAATTTTTCGAAAATTTTTGAGAAGGTGGCATGAAAAGAAATAGGTCTGTAGTTAGACATATTTGTTCTTTCATCTCTTTTATAAAAGGGGATCACCTTCGCTTATTTAAATTGTTGAGGAAAACAACTTTTTTCAACACTTAAGTTAAATATATAACTGAAGAAAGCTCCTGAAAAAAGTCGTTTTAAAGTAATAAAATTTCATTAAAGTGCTTCAAAAATATTTCGAATTTGGTAACTAACCAGTGTGCTTCCACAAAAAATCAAAACAACTGAGTAAGTTTATGCTATTAAGCTAAAAATAGAATTGCCTAGTTTGCATGTAAAGTTAACCTCACTAAATGAGCAAAAGAGGTCTGCTTGAAATATCACCCGAACAACAACGAGAAGAAAAGCGCATAAACATATCATCAACAGTATCTTCCAAACCTACAATGACCGCCCCCAACAAAATTACTACAGAGAATCTTGTGCAGATTCTGCGTGACAACAACAAGGAGCTTTACCAACAGCTGCCTTCGAAGGCCGACTTTCTGGAGCTCCACGCTGAAATTATGGGGTTGAAGCAGGAGAGCGATCGCATCTCAGCTAGAGTTCTTGAGTTGGAGAGAAAAAACAATTTGCTCGAAGACCAATTTGAAAAAACACTGCAAAAAGGCAAGGAGTCTAATGTCGTGGTACATATGCCGGCGGTTGGAGATGCTGATTTGACTGAGAAAGCTAAATCAATTTGTGCTAGCTTGCTTTCATCTGCAGATGTTTCCGATATTGATTACGCTCGTCCAATATCAGCTAAAGATTCCCGATCAGCAATAATAGTTGTTAAAATGAAAAGCCGCAATGCAGCATGGACAGTTCTTAAGACTGCGAAGGATTTAAAGGGACCTTAAATTTACATTCATAAAGATCTCCCATACAAAATGCGATGCAGACGAAGCCATTTGGTCCCAATCCACAGGTGCATGCGTGCTAATTTTTCACAAGTTAAGGCTATGCTCAAAGACGATAAGCTTGCCATATCCGACAAGCTTTTCACCTGGGATTTAGAGCACGAGCTAAAGTGTGGTACTCTTGATCCTATGGAGGCATTAAAAACAATATTCGGCAGCAATTGTTCGATTTTAAACAATTAAGAAACTTTTATGGATGAAGTGCACAAAGTAAACAAAGTAAGAAATGTCAACGTTTATGTCAGTCCCAAAACGTCAAATGGGAATGTACACGAAGTTAGCAACGTTCCACCACATCAAAATGTGAAAGCATCCGCTGTAAAGCTTTTGGGTCAAAGCACAAGCATGAGTGCGAGAGAATGATGCGATCAAGTCTACCAGAATCAAATTAATACTTTAGATTTAAGAATATTAGGACATAATATATCAGGGCTAAAAAATAAATTTTTTGTTATGAATTTCTTTAGTTACATTAAAAGCTTTGATATATTTTTACTTGTGGAAACGCATGTGTTAGATAATGAGATAGAGAAATTTGAAGGTGTTTTTAATAATTTTAAGCTAAAATGGGTGCCAGCGGTGAAAACAAATACGTATGGGAGAGGAAGTGGAGGGCAGCTTCTTGGTTTCCGAAAAGGACTTTGTGGATTATCCTTAAATTTTGTGCAAAGGGAAGGAATTAATATATTGGAGGTCACGTATAACGGTTCGAAAGTGTATATCACTCCTATATATCTAAATTGTAATCACTGGCAGAGAGATTTCGACAAACTATGCGACAGACTTTCATCCTTAAACTCCGGGGATCTATAACTTGTCGGTGACTTTAACGCCAGGATTGGCTGCTCACAGAAAAGCTTTTTAAGCGGATCAGCTGGAGTTACTTTTAATTCAATTCGTCAGTCAAAAGATGAAGTATGTGATGGTAAAGGTACTAAAATATTGGATTTAGCGGACTCTTTAGATGCTAGAGTTTTGAATGGAAGTTGTGCAGGAGATGTTAAGGGTGAATACCTACACATTTATCCGAGGAACGGCGTGTTCAGTCATCGACTATGGGATAGTTTCTGGAAGGTGGAATGATCTTTTGAGAAGTTTTAGTGTTGAGCAGCAAACTTTTTCGGAGCATATGCCTTTAGAAATCACATGCAATTCAAGGCCGGCAGATGAATTATCTTGTTCCAAGTCGCTTGAGCTCCTTCCAAAGCTACATTGGAGTAATAGTTCAAATTTTGTTCAGGCTTACCAAACTAATTTAAATGAGGAACTGAGAAAACATAGCTCAGAGGGTGATAATTTAAACATGACCAGACTTACTGACATAATGAAAACTGCAGTCCCAGTAACCAATAACTGGAAGCAGAAGAATGATTTTAAACAAGAATGGTTTGACTTGGAATGCTTTAAAGCAAGAAAAAAATCATTTACTTTACTAAAGCTTCTGAGAAAATATAACTTGCATGTCTTTAAGACTATGTATGCGTCTGCGAAACAAGACTACCCAAATTGATACTCAAGTCGATAATTACTTTAAGAGGCAACCTCGTCAAAAAATGGGAAGAAATAGGCGTTGAGTGTGGAGAAAGATTACAGATTCAACCAGGTATCGGACCCACTATTCTGAGAAACATGTTTCAAAATTTACTGGGTGGTGTAGCGCGCTCAGCTTACAGTCGTTATACCTTGGAAGCTCAATCTTCTCAGTATAGGACGATATATAGCCAGCTCGACTACAACTTACAAGGAAGCTCCTTCTTAAACAGATTACCGCTTTCAATGATAAGTACGATATTTAAAGTAAGAGGGGAAATGATCAACCTTAACTACGTGCGATATTTGCAACCTCAAGGAAAGAGAAGATATTTATCATTTTATTGCCAGATGCCCGATTCTAAGTGAATTTCGAGTCAGATTCTTCGGTAAATCCATAATGACTATGAGCGAAGTTTTATGTATTTTGAATGAAAGTCTTGGTTGGAAAAAATTGTATAAATACACAACGATGGCACTGAATTATAGAACCCGAATAGTCGAAGGCGACTTTTAAATTTTATTTTATTTTTCTATTTTAGTAAGAAATGTATAATATTGTTATAATGTCATTCTGGTAGACGGCTTTAAGCCAAACCATATTAAACTATGAAATTTATTGTAGATATAATTGAAATATTATAAATAAAGTTTCTATAACTAACTAACTAACTATATAACTTAGCAGATCTGAAACATATTTTTTTGAGTAAGTTACTAGATATTCCATTTGAAGTACAAGAGTTTTTGTTTTCCATCGATAAAATAATTTTATATAAGGTTAAAAAGAGGAAATAGCATCGACAGGAAGGCTGTTAGGTTGTAAATATTCGGAATCTAGACTGCGTTGATCAGGACAGTTACAATCAATATACAAATCAAAACACGGCTTATACTTTTCAGAGATTTCTGTAAAATGTTCATTGAATTTGTTTGAAATACATTTTGAATCGCATAGTAAAATATCGTCTGCAGCAATAGTTCCTATAGTGCAAAAGTTCCTTTTCTTTCCTAAAATATCGTTAATAATTTTAAATTCCTTTTTTTTATTCTAATTGAAAAAGAGGAACACGGTCATATTACACTTAAACAATGTGAAATTAAGCCAAGATTTGCTTTCATTAAAACTTGCATCAGCAATTATGGGGACGGTTTCTTCTTCAAATTTATGTTTATTACTGATAAAACAATTTTTTGATTTTGTCAGACGGTTTTCTCCGCCCAATATTTTTGTTGAAGAATAGACAAGGGAATATCGGCACTCATTCATATATCATCATGTTCTTCTAGACACTCCTCATCAAGATCATCCAAAAAACCTTTAATATAGAAATAGTCTTTCATATTTACGTCAGGATCTTGCAGTTCTTCCCTACCACTTTTAGATTCGATATAAGATAAAATTTCTTAAAAAAACCAAGAACTCAATCGAATGAATGAAACGATAATGATAATTATTATTACTGTACAAGACACTAACTCCAAATAATTAGAAAAAACACAAAACTAAACGCGCAAATTATCACTTTCAATCAACTAAAGTTAATTTTTTTAACGTTGCCAAATAAATTACAGTTCATAAAAATCTAAGAAGTAGAATTATAGACAAATTATTCGGTGTATTTGGTTTCATTAGGAACCCTTAAAAAAACTCTATTGTTTCTTACTATCGAAACGAAACTTCTTATTGGAAAACACAATATATATTTTCAAAGGTTTTAGGAATGAGACTTTGTAAAATTATCTTTTTGCTGGAACAAAAACATTTAAATCTAATAATAAGCTTTAATTGTATTAAAATCCGAAACTTTGGTTTAAAAAAAAATCTTCTAACTAAGATTTTCGAAGAAATCAGATTTTAAGCTTAGACATTAGACATAAGCTGGGGTATAATCCTAATCAACTGTTAATTTTAAAATAATTCATTTCAACCCTTTTTCACTTTGTGCATTAAAATTCTTCTCGTTTTTTTTTTAAAGAAAACAAAACCCATTTATTTCTTCTAACCCAAAGAAATTCCATTTCATCGCGATTGAAATAATACACTCTCCCCGACTCCGACTAAGACTCCATCTCCATTAAAATACATAATACTCTTTAATTTATTCAAAAACTTAATTAAACATCGATTCTCATTTATTGCGGCAATGAAGTGGAATTCACTTTAAATTTACTGACACCCCCCATCCAACACCCCCAGCCCCTTCCAACAAAACCATTTTCATTCTCTGTCTATAATGCTGGTGCATAAAATCGTAAGAATATTAATGAGGGTCGTAAAAAAATACCAACCAAAAACGGAGAGAGAAAAAAGAACAAAACTCGATGAGTTAGAGGAGGAGGAAAGAACTTTCGGATTTATGTGGGTTATTAGAATTGAATACAATTTTTTTGGTCTTCTTGTTGTTTTACAATAAATTCCAGAACTTCATTATCCTGAAAAACAACGTTTCCAAGATTTCGAAAGCATAAGAAGTAGAAGTAGTAGAAGAAGAAAAAGACGACACAAAAATACTGTTTACTGTTTATAAC